>NW_028248437.1:0-71453 GCF_964263255.1 Lissotriton vulgaris
GGTGTTGTGTAATATGTGGTATCCCCTCGGGATCGTGTATCCCCCAGCTTCGGCACCCTTCGGTCGGCCTGCCCTATTGGACAGCTCAGACGGGCCCACAAGCAGCCCCTCCCACCTCAGTAGAGGCAGCTTCTGCTGAAACAGGCAGAAGCAGCAGCGCACCGAGCCGAGAAGCAATTCACACTTCTAACTGCTTTAGCGTTTACTGGGACGACACGCAAAAGGGTGTCACTCTTTCATTTGTTTAATCTGCCGTGACCTCTGACTATTTGAAGGGATCGCCTAATACCTAAATGTAAATCAAAGGACACACATAACGGGATATCTGGAATACAAAACGAAACGAAAATATTACTTTGACCTCTGACTATTTGAAGGGATAGCCTTATAATAACAACTAAATGTAAAACAAAGGACAAAAATAACGGGCTATATGGCGTGCAAAACGAAACAAAAACATTACTTTAGGGAAATGGGATGAAATAAAGGAAGAGGTGTGGCGCCGCGGCTAGGGCGACTGATTCCGCAAGCTTGGGATCACGGTTCGATCCGCGGTGCCATGTCTACAAATGTGGATTGTTATTTTTATTTTTTATTATTAAACACGAGTTAACCATAATTAAAAGGGAGATGAAAGTTTCACAGTGATGGAAAAAGCAAGGAAATAATGCAAAAAAAAGTGAGAGATTGCATGACAGGAAAACGGTGAAAGAAAATATTTTGGCTTTTTAATAAAAAAAAGATTCAAAGTCTTAAAGATACTACATGGACAGAAAAGCCCCTGCATGAGCTGGACTTTGAAAATGTTTGTATTTAACATTTGGAAGCTTTGACATTAATAGGTCACATGACAGTGCTGCACTAAGAGATACTTATTAAAAGTGATGGTGCTTTCCACATGGATTTGGAATCATTTCTCCCCCGCCCATACACTGGTGACAGTGCCATGAGTAAAATAAGAGGCAGGACAGTTTTTATTTGAACCCTGTCGGCATCCCAGATCACTATAAAGCAGCATTATGGTCTATTAAGTCAAACACAGTAGGCTTTTGTGCAGCTGGTATTCTGAAATCACATATTTGAAAGTGCTATGCCTAAGATCACAAAATGTAAGCGGGGACGCCATGATTTATCCAGGCCTACTGGTTTCTCTTTCTGAAAATCGGTCACTAAATGGGTATTATTTTGTCTCCTTATTATGTTAAGGCTTTGTTTTGACCTCTTTGTGCATTTTTCTGTAATTTTTATATAACGCAAACTTAACGCCCAAGACACTGGAGCGCTTTATATCAGCAATATGTACATTAAACAATGTCACATTTCTTTTGGCTTGGGTAGGTTGGGATTTGCCCAGACCGTTGAGCAGATGTTGAGACTTGAACCTGATTACCCATTTCCAATGCTGACAGCTCTGGCCGTAAATGTCAGGGTAGAGCAGCGACGAGCAGAAGGGTAGGGCATTTGGTACCTGCTATCTGTGACCTGGGTCACACATATCTGCCAAGGTTTCAGACTGCTTATGTGCGACATTTTTATAATTTCAGTGTAATTGTGAGTGACATTTAACGACTATGAGGGACATTTTCTTGGGAACAAAATCAAGCAATGAAGATAAGGGAAACATATATAAATATCAGAAACGACACCCATTTGAGCAACAAGAAGCTCTAAAAAGATCTGAAAACTGCTGGAAGGTACCAGAAATGGAAGGGTGTTAGTGACCTTGCAACTTGATTGTAGTTAAACAAATACGTAAGCATGATATTACCAGACTGCAGGATTGGTAATGTGAGCACATCAGGCGGATCGAATGTCTTCTAAAAAATGCAAATATAAACTGTAGCATAAAGTACAAACAAAAGCTGCATTGCTGATGTCGATTACATTCGGGAGCCGGGAGCAAATATATGAAGGTTAGGGAGTTAGACCTCAGCTGATGGCTATAAAGCAACATTAAATTGTGCCAAGGCAGGTGAACTGCTTTCCAAAAGTAGCCCTATAATGTGTTGCATTTTCACCCATTTATGACATTTCTTATCCAATGTAAACTTGCATTCTTGGACATCTAGTTAAACTTTTCTTTGTACTGTTGACTGAAAAGCCAGACCTTACTGAAGATGTTTGATACGACAGATTATGAAATGATAAATAAAAGTTGTTTTAAAAACAAGAAGCTATATAATGTATTCCGTTATTGAAACATGATGCTCCGCATGTTGTGTACTCATTAGAGTCAAGTCAAGTCAAGTCAGAATTTATATAGCGCACTACATACCCATAGGGTCTCAAGGCGCTTGAGGAGGGGTGGGGAATTACTTGTCAAATATCCACGTTTTAAGTTGCTTTCTGAATGCTAGGTGGTTCTGGGTAAGGCGAAGGTAAGTGGGAAGTGAGTTCCAGGTTTTAGCTGCCAGGTAGGAGAAGGATCTACCTCCCATGGTGGTTTTGTTGATGCGAGGTACAGTGGCAAGGGCTTGGTTGGATGATCGTAGCTGGCGGGAGGGGGTGTAGAAGGAAAGTCGTGTGTTGAGGCATTCTGGTCCGATTTCGTAGAGTGCTTTGTGTGCGTGGGTTAGGAGCCGGAAAGTGATCCTCTTATTGACGGGAAGCCAGTGGAGGTTTTTCAGGTGACCAGAGATATGTTCTTTACGTGGGATGTCTAATATGAGCCTGGCTGAGGCGTTTTGGATCCGTTGGAGTTTTTTCTGGAGTTTAGTGGTAGTACCGGCGTAGAGGGTGTTTCCATAGTCCAGTCGGCTCGTGACCAGAGCGTGGGTGACCATTTTCCTAGTTTCCATTTGTACATGTTGCTGACACCACAGCATTAAGGCTAAATCTTTGGTTCTTTAAAGCGTGTGTATCCCTTATTCTGAGAAAGAATTCACCCAGCATGTTCCTAATGCCTGTGCATGGGCCCTTATTACCTAATTATCTCCTGCTAGGTCACCGTGTTATTAATTAGAGTACGCCGTTCACCCTTCCTGCACATATAACATCGCAGACAGGTCACTGCCTTTATATATAGGTGCTACTGCTTGCAACCCTTGCTACATCTGTGGCATCTTTCACCTTTCTAGGGTTTGGAGGGATCCTGCCGTTGGGGGCGTACACATGTGTACAGACTGGCCCAGAGTTGTGCTGATAGCTTCGGGCAGGTGAACCCGACCGCGGGGGACCCAGTGCTCCACAGTAGCGGTTCTCGCCCATCAGAGGCAAGCAAGGTTCCTCTAGACCATCCAATGGCACTAGACTAGGCTGCAGGATCATGCACACTGCCCCGGAGCACCTACTCTGACAGAATGAGGAGGTAAAACATTACACCGGGGTTTCAGAAGCAGAGGCCGAACGTACTGCGCACCCTCCCAAGGATCCCCTGCCACTGCCTCCTTCTTCTTTTGGGCTCAGCCCAATGCCTCTGAAGTGTATTGCAGCACCACAGTGACTAAAATCACATCAGGGAGCATTGCCCAAAGGAATAGGTAGCTTTATGAAAGACACAGGACCTTGTGCCTTTGTATCAGAGGAAGAGACGTGAATTACAAAACGAATGACATTACAGAAAGCTGCCAGACTCTGAAGCTGTGAAAATCACATACCTGGAGGCGAGATTGCAGTGCTATAGTACCAAAACACCACTCCAGAGCCGGACGCAAGTACGATGGGAGGCCGTCCGGGTGATCATTACACTGCTGAGTCCCCTCCGGGCCTAGAGGTACAATGCGGTAGGAGTTGCAGCACTGGCAGCAAGCTCCCAGCTGCCAGTAGGATTCCAAAGTTAAGCTATGCTGCACCTGCTGCTTGGAGGTGTGGGTATCACAAAGTGGGTCCTGCAAGGTTTTCTCAGCAGTAGCGATTGGGCAATGGCGCTCATGACGTCCTAAGTTAATCAGAGGGGCGACGCCGGAGAGTCGGGTGAGTGTCATGTTCTACTTTGTAGGCAGCAGAGTGAGTTGACACAGCCACCAAGCCTGCCACAAACAGTGCCGACGTGCTGCTGCCAGCTAACAGGCTTTACTCTGTCAGTGTTGTTTAATTAGCAGCGCACACCTCCGGCTTGCTAACCACACTGAAATGCCTTAATCTACTGCCGTATGCATGGAACTTGGCTGGGCACATGACTGCGAGTTACTTGCTGTTGGTCTCTGTGTATTCCTCCCATGAGAACAAAGGGGATTAGGTGTTGGAAGACTTAGCCAGCCTCCCTGGATGGCTGGGGGCAGAGCTGTTCCCTGCCCACCTACAGTTGAAAGGGCTGTCTCCAGCACACACACTAAGGAACCTGGTACTGGCCTTCCCCAGACTTCTTGGAACCTTGGTAGGTTAAGGGATGAACTTTCCGGAAGCAGATGTAGGGGTAGCAAGGGAAATCCCCCCATTTCATAGACTGGCACTAGGTATAAATATTGCACCCCAGAACACCTCTTCAGTACATTTCTGACCTTGTGGAAGACTTTAGAAGGAATTCCTGGACTCCTAGTGGACCACCCTGTTGCTTGATGCCTGCCTTGGTTCCGGAGGTCTGCACTGCTGCCACTAGAGGACTCTCTGCTTCTTGAGGACCTTGCTTCCCAGAGGACTTCCCTGCTGTTAGAGGCCTGCCTTGATGCTTGAAGGAGAACTGGACCAACGCCATGAACGCAGGACCACCAAACAGGAGTTCAAGAAATAGTTGGCTGGCCTTCTGTGTGAGCTACAGGGGCATGATCCAGCGACCTTGAAATCTACACCTCATCTCTGCTGGAGTGAGTTTAAACCCCTCCCACCCACCAAATGGTGCCTCCCAGGTTTGGCACTCTTGAAAGTGGTGTTACAGGTCATTCTCCTGCCTAGCCGTAAAACGTGGGACTTCTAAAAAGTTTTACCGAAAGTACTAGAAGAACTGACAGAAGACAAGGAGCTACCTTACAGTGGATCCACCCAAGGTGAATTGCTAGTTGGTCTGACTTTGCAGTAGCTCTTGCTACACTATTCTATGCAGCAGCAAATCCTGCTCACCAGGACCTCTCAGTGACAGTGTCTGGCCTCATGGAGCCCTCGTCTGCTACAGATTGTTGCTCTATCACGCTGGAGGTTTCTGGCTTCCAAACCATTGTCTAAGTCCAAAGGTAAACATTTTCACAGGGCTCGATGGTGACTAGCTCCCCATTGATGGAGACTGTAGGAAGCTGGCTCTAAATATAGTATACCAAAGTGAGGTATAGTGTGCACAGAGTCCAGTGGATCCCCAAAAGTAGGCAGAGGTAAAAGTAGATAGTACCTTACTCTCTATTTGTGTAGCGTGGTTGAGCAGTAAGGCCTTATCAGAGGGTAGTGCTAAGCATTTATTGTACACACTCAGGCAAGGAATGATTTCACACACAGAAGGACTGAACACAGACCAATTTGTTTATATAAAAATATTATTTAGTTGTAGTTTATTTTTCTAGAAACAAGCCAGGCCTGGAACAGGTTTGTATAGGAATACTTTGTAGAAATATATGCAATCAAATGACACTTCAAATGCAGTGAATCAATATACAGTCGGATTATTTTGTAAGTACTTTTCTTACTCAACCAGGTATCGGACAATACCAGGCTGGTACATTTCCTGTGGGAAGGAAGAAAACGGTCAATGTTTTTGCAAATTCGTTACAGTTTTTATAATGTACTCACAAGCGAATATTTAGTTCTCTGAAAGCAGAACTGGGTTTTATGGGTCCGCGGGTAAGAGTTAGTACACGGGGGTCGCAGCGAGTTGCATTACCAGCGGGTCCGAGGCGGCCGAGTGCGGAGTGCCAAGTCCGTTTGTTAGCCAATGGGCTAACATGGCTGTGGGAGTGGGGGACTGTGGCAAGCAGGCCACCATGTTTGATAAACAAAGACTCCTAGAGTTAGGGCAGCACAGTGGCCAAATGGCCCACACAAGAACTACACCGCCAGCGGCACAGAGACAGCTGGGTGTAGGATGCGGTCCTGGCTGTGGTTGCAGGCATCGGTCAAGGATCCCTCTGAATCGGTCATTGGCTGTAGGCGAATGAGATCTTTGGGAGTGGCTGCTTTTGGGTATGCTACTTTCGATGATGGAGTCAGTCGGACAGTTGGGGTTGATTCCTCTTCACCACTTCTGCTCAGAGTCGTTTGGGGTGTTTGCCTTTGGTCACGGTTGTGGGGAGTTCTTCCGTTGACGACTGCAGTTTGGTTTTTAGGAGCTTGCTTGTCGGGGTCACTATGATCCAGGCATGGATCGCTGGTAGGACCTCGTTGAGAGTTTGATTCACTCCGGCTCAGGCTCGAGTTGCCAGTTGCAGAGTGGAGGTGAGCCACAGAGTCTGCCAGAGTCAGTGTTGGTTTGGCTTGAGCAAGTCTGAAGCTCACATGTTGACAAAAGTCCTTTTGGGATTAGAAGGCAGGGCGAGTTCTTTTGGTTTTTGGAGGACTGCTGACTGCAGGACACACAAAGGTTTTTTTTGAGGAGTCTGAGGACGGGAAAGGCCAGTAGGGCTGGAGCCAAGTCAATAGTTTTCCTCCTCTTCTTCACTCCGCATGGCTGTTCGGTCCTTCTTCTTTTCTCCTATTTGACTCTGATCTGAGGAGGCAAGTTTTGGGGTTGCCCTTAAATACTAAATTTAGGGGCGTTACTGGTAGGGACAAGTCGGGCCAATGGGCCTCTTCCTTGGTGTGGGTACACCCCCTATTGTGCCACCCTCCAGTGGGAATGGGACCTAGGCCTCACTCTGGTTGGTGGGGTCCCCCCATCTGCAAGATGGCGAGGACTCAAAGTTGTGCTTCACCTCGCCTGCCCCCGAGTGGTGGGGTTGGCAATGGTGGGCACAGCTCTGTTCCTGTCTAGGTTTTCCCGGCAATTCTACGGTCCAGAGTGGAGGTCAAAACCTGTGGGGGCCGTTTGCCGAAAGCAGCAAATGGCTGGGGTAGCTCACCAAAGGCTGCAGGCCTTTGAAGATTCCCCTTCGTGGATCTGGCCCTTCCTGGGGGAGGAGGCTTGACCCCTCACCCCAGGATGTGCTTTGTTTCAGGACTCAAAGTGCGGCAGGCACCCAAGGGCCCAGAACCATGTCTGGTGGTGGCAGATGGCGAAGAGCCACTCAGCCAGGACACTAGATTTAGGTTCTTTTCAGGGAGCACCTCTAAGATGCTCTCTGAGTGCATTTCTCAATAAATCCTACACTGGCATCAATGTGGGTTTAATGTGCTGAGAAGTTTGATACCGAACTTCCCAGTTATTAGTAAGGCCATTATGGGGCTGTGGAGTTCGTACTGATGACCTCCCATACCATATACACTTAATGGCATTACTGCACTTACAATGCCCAAAAATGGACTTGGACCCTCAAAGTTATTTTACGCTTCAGTCTTCCCATCCCTCCCAAACATGGCCGGCCACCTTCACCCTTGACTCAGTACAAGAGGAGGTACGACCCACCCCAGTTCCTGTTTTTATTTGTTCTGCGTTGCAAGCTCTCTGAGCGCAATTTGCAGTCCATTGGGTGAGGTTATATGCGGGGTGGAGGCCCCGCAAAGTGGGCTCTTGTTCATCTTATTCTACTGGGCTTTATGGCAAGGTTCGGCAGAGCGAGCTCATCGTGGAGGTTGGAAGCCCTGCTACAGAGGGCTCATTCTGGGGTGTGTGGGCCATGCATCGCGGCCGGTGGCTGTGGCACTGGCCCAACGCCTGACCATTTTTCCCCAGAAATTCCCGACTATCCGACGGGCCCTGTAATTGTTGACTTTCGTGGAGACTTGGGAAAGGTCTTCCTCTTCTTTTTCCAAGGGGGCTCTCAAGTCCAGAGGGTATGTGAGAGTCTGGAGCAGCGCAGCTTCCTAATCAATCACAAAGAGTTGCATCTGGTTCTCACCCAGGAGGTAGTGTTTATTGGGGGTCACCTGGACATGGTCAAGACGCCGGCCGTGAGGAGGGCAATCTTGAGGAGGGACCTGGGTTGTCTGCTGGCCTTGGGTTCTGCCCCGGTGCATCAGTGGTTGAGGTTGCAGAGTTTGATGTCAGCAGCTATAAATGTACTGCCATGGGCTCGTTTGCATCTGTACCTGTTGGTAAACCATCTCCTGCCCCATTGGTCCCCTTGTTCCCCTGCTTACGATCTGCCAGTGGTAGTGTCCCCTCAGATTTGGATCGGCCTGGGTTGGTGGATGGTGGATACCAATCTGACCAGGGGTCTTCCTTTTCAGGTGTCACCGTGCCAGGTTGTGACAACAGATGTCATCCGGTTGGGCTGGGGGGGTGACGTTGGATTCCTGGTCCGTGCAGGGTCTCTGGGATCACTTTCAGGCTGGCTCGCCCAACTTCCGGGAGCTGAAGGCAGTTCAGATGGCTTGTCTGGAGTTTGCACCAGCCGTTCGGGGCATCATGCTCTGGTCTGGATGGACAATCAGTTGGTGATGGGTTACCTCAATCACCAGGGGGGCTGCAGGGTTTGGTCCCTGTGGCTCCTGGTTCAGGAGATTCTGCCCTGGGTGGAAGGCACTGTATAGTATCTTTGGGCGGTGTGTCTCCCAGGGAGAGAGAATTGGGGGGAAGATCACCTGAGATGGGCTTTTCACCCCCATGTCTTCTATTTTACTGTCGGCGGAGGTGTGTAAACGCAGTTTGGGTGCCCAACAGTGGATTTGTTTGCGGGCAAGGACAATGCTCAGCTGCTCCGCTTCTGCACGATTATTCCCTGTCCAGAGGCATGGCGGTGGATGCGATGTCATTCAGGTTGCCTGACACCCTGCTTTTTCCATTTTGTCCGATCCCTTTGATTGCCCGGGTTTGGTGCAAGATTCGCCTGGGCAAGGCATTTGTTCTTTTGATTGTTCCGGGCTGAGCTCACCACACATGGTATACTGAGCGAGGTAGCCATTCAGGATGGGTTGGGCGATTTCCAATCTTTCTTACTGTTGGACTTGGCCCTTTTTGCAGGGTCAGCCCTGAATTTTTTGCCTTACTCCTATATTTTTTCTGACCTGTTGTTGGCTATTTTATGACTCTGGGCACTTTACCGCTGCTGACCAGTGCTAAAGTGCATATGCTCTCCCTACTGTAAATGAATGTATTAATTGGGTTCCATGACTGGATGTTTGGTTTACTTGTCAGACCCTAGTACAGTGCACTGAGTGTGCCCAGGGCATGTAATTCTAAATGCTGCAAGTGGGCTTGTATAACGTGGCTAAGGTCTGCCATTGCAGAGCCTGCGTGCAGTCCGGGACTGTCATGCTGACTGGGCAAGCGCATCCACTTGCCAGTCCCTAAACCTCCCCTTTTCTTCATATTAGTCACCCCTATGATAGGCCCACGGGCAGGGTGCATTGTAAGTGTAAGGTAGGACAAGCCCTGATGTGTGTGGCATGTCCTAATAGTGAATTACAGCCATTTTGGTTTTTCACTATTGCAAGGCTACCTGTTCTCCATAGGCCAGAACTCAGAGAACATGGTAGAAATTCGAGTTTAGTATGACTGGACTCAGAATAATAAAATACATCTTTTAATGAAGTTTATTTTAATATTCTGTGTTTGCAAATACCACTTTTAGAAAGTAGGTATTTGCTTGCCTAACCATGTAAGCCTGCCTTTGCTAGGTTGTGTATTCCTTGTCTGGAGTTTGAGTGACAGGGCTGGGGGATTCCAGGAGACAGAATGAGTCAGCCCAGTGGTGAATAGAGAGATCTGCATCTAGATGGGAGGGAGGAGTTGCACCTGGTATCTGAATAGGACTGTGCCTGCTCCCCACAGTGCTAGCTCCCACCCCTGTGGTGTGTCTGATGTCTCTGCCCTGCACACTGAAAGAAGAGAAGGAAGACTGCCAACAAAGTGCTCCAGGGCTGTACTTGCCTTCCACAATGCTGGCTCCACCTCCTGTGGGGCGTCTGATGTTCCTGCCCTGCACTGTGAAAGGAAAGGAGAAGTCTGGTAAACAGAGTGCTTCAGAACTGGTTTGGACCGGGCACAGGCCCCTCTCACCTCAGAGAACAAAGGTTTTGGGGGTATAAATATTGGGACCCTGATCCCATGAAATTAGATCACTTCTGGACTTACAAGACAAAACCTCTGCTGAGGAGAAGGAACCTGAAAGAAACTGAGGAGAGACTATTCCCAAACTGAAGTGCTGCTTGGGGGATTGGTTGCCTGACTGCCAAAGAGAGAAGAAAGAACTTTGTGAACTTTTCTTTCAACCTGTGCAAAAGATCTCCAAGGGCTTGGAAGAGAGCTTGCCCCTGACCGAAGTTCCAGGACCAGTGGACTTCACCAGCCTTTGTGAATTGCTGCTGGAAACAAGTGGCTACAGAGGCAGGGAGCTGTGACCGACTCTCACGACCGGCCCGGTGTCCTTTAGGCACCGCATCAAGCAACGTCTGCCTCGAACAACGCAAAGCTCTGTGCTCACCGACTCCGTCCTGACGCCGTCACCGAGCCGTAGCCTGCACCGCGACTGGTAGACACCGCAACGTGCAACGCCTCGCTACACCGAATCGAACTGGTCAGACCGACGCGGTCACTGCTGCTGACTTTGAGTCCAGTGACCGCCCCGGATTTGGGCACCACCTCTCACGCTTCGCAATTCCCCACCCGACTCGCACCGCTGTCCGGACTGATCGACGCCAGCTCCCGAACTCCAGCTAATTCACCGCACCGCAAGCTGCAAGCACTGCATCGAAGCACCGTCTCGCCCTGCAACACAGCCTTGGATCCACCGACTCTGTCAATGGGCCGCTGCCTGCACCGCATCGAGGGACAGCGCGTCTTGCAACGCTTCCTTTCTGCACCACGACAAACACCAGAACCGACTCGCACATCCGTGCTGGCTGACTCAAGTAAAAGGTACTGAGACTGAGTCTTTCGACATTTGAGTGGGCCTGTACCAACGCGTCTGCTGGATTTGCAAGATTCTGTTTTATTTCAACAACGCTGTAGCCAGACCGGGCTACCGACTCGCACAGAACCTTGAACTAAGCCTTTTAACAAGAACTTGTGAAATCTAATAGTACTGTGGATTCTTTTTGTCTTTTATTGGTCTTGTGGTAACTCTATATAAAATATATTTATTTTTGATATAAAACCTTGTGTGGGGTCAATTTGTAGTGTTGACACTGGGTTACTATATGTGGTCACAAATGCTTAACTTACAACGCCTCTGAGATAAAGCCTTGCTGCTCGTGCCAAGCTACCAAGGGGGTGAGCAGGGGTTATTTTAGGAGTGTAATCCCCCTTACTCTGACTACAGGCGAGGGTCCCTATTTGTCACAAGTACCTACTTGTGCCAACTAGACACCACCAATTCTAACACTTACACACTGAGGGGTTTGTATCTTCTTGCGGAGGTTCTGTGTTGGCTCCATCTTCAAGCCTCGCTCTTGAAAGGGTGAGACACTTGTCCAATGGCTACTCCGAGGAAATGGTTGATTTCTTCAGGGTTCCCGACAACTGGTGACACTTCAGTGCTAGTCTCGACATTGGGGGTCCTTTTCTAGGTGGTGTGTTTCTAAAGGCCTGGAGTCTGGTTCAGTGGACACAATCTTGGTGCTGGATTTTCTGTTGGATGACATAGCATTGGGCCTGGCTCCGTCTATGTGTCGGGCTCAGTTGAGGCTTTGCGAGCGTTCCCCAGTCCTCATTTAGATAGGCTGGATCCATTGATGGTTGATACATAGTTGTTTTCTTCAACGTCATAGAGTGATTTCTCCTGCCCCAGCCTGGGATGTCCCGTTGGTGTGACAGACCCTTCAGGTGACTCCTTATGAGCCCTTGGGGTCTGTGGACATTAAATTCTTGACCATGAAGTTGGTGATTCTGATGGCCATTGTGTTCTCTGGTCGGATTGGAGAGTTTGGGGTCGTTTTTGCAGTCTCCTTCTTTCTTGCGTGTCTTTCCGGATCATGTTGTCCTTTGCCCCGACCCTAAGTTCTTGCCCATCAGTTGCTAACCATTTCAGGGGGGCTTTCTCCTTATTCCCTTTGTCTGGGGTGGATGCTGATCTCCCCCTTCTTGAAGTCAGGTATGCGTGATGGTTTATCTGGTGCGGACTTTGGCTTTTTACAAGTGTGATAGTCTGTCACTTTTGGCCTGGTGAGATCGGGTCACAAGCCAACTTTTTCTACCCTGAGTAGATGGATTAAGCAGACAATCCTTTTGACCTATGGTTCTCAGTGGTCGGAGGTGGCGGCCTGGATCCAGGGTCAGTGTAACCGGGGTGTCTCGTGGGCCTCTTTCAAGGGGGTCTTGATTGTGAATATCTGTGGTGCCTCTATGTGGGCCTCTCCACACATATTCATGGACCACTATTGTGTGGTCCTGCTGCTAGGGTTTTTGCTGCTGAGGCTGGTCTACAGGCTAGCTCTGCCTGCACTTGATTGGCGCTCCTTCTGTTGGGTGTCTGTTTTTTTCCCTCTGTTTTGTTGTTTGGATCAAAAACTTGTGGATATAGTCTCAAGGAGCTATCACAGACAAAGCTGCTGGCTGTACTGCACCTGTTGTCCTCTGGTACCTTCCAACCAACAACCAACCAACAACCGCCAGATTCAGCGGAGTCTCACAGCCAGCCCTATCAAAGTTCCTCAAAGCTGTCCTGAATGCCATCATCAGCTTGGTACCCCAGCACCTATACTTCCCCCACACTGTGCAGGAACAGCTGGAGACCAAGCAAGGATTCTATGCCATGGCTGACTTCCAGCATGTGTTGGGGCAATTGACCCCACACATGTTCTACATGTGCCCCCTGCCAGCACTGCACACAATTACCACAACAGAAAGCACATGCATTCCATCAACGTGCAGGCAATAGTAGACCACGGGGGACTCTTCACCAAAGTCGTCGCCAACTACCCAGGCAGTGTGCATGATTCCTACATCTTCCAACAGTCCATCATCAACCGGCGCTTCCAGGATGGCATCTACAGAAATGCACTGCTCGTTGGTAAGTTCCAAATGAACACACCACACACCTAAACTTCACAATCATGCAACTCACAACTCTAGGAATACAAACGTTACAAACTCCCAAACATGCCAAACAACATGCCCACCTACCAGACACGACAGGACAACTCACTGTGGGAACCTGGGCTAGCCATGTACACAAGCCATCAATGGCATGGCACCTCAGCCACACAATAGCAGATTGTGGGGAGAGGTGGGAGCCAGGCATGTGCAAAGGAGGCAAGTGACCCATGAATAAGCATGTACACAATGCCAAGTGTGGTGTGTATGTGCTGGCCAGACTGCAGTATGCAGACCACAGACATGCCCATGTCAACATATACTGCTGGTGTTTGGAGTGCAGTGGACAGTGGATGCAACCATGTCACCCTAGCCAGTGGGGGAGATCAAGGAAATGTAGCTTGTTACATCCCCCAACGTGAGTGGAGTGGGCTAGCATGGCATACACCAGGCCAGCGTAGCGGTGTGAATAAAAAGCACGTAGCCCTGGGCGTGGTTCTCTACCAGAATGCCCAATGTGTCTGCCAGGGCGACGCCTCTTACCCCCCACCGAGGCTATCGCCGTGATCGGGGTTGCCTGCGATCCAGTGCGCCTGCAGCACCCCGGGACGCTGGTCCCCGAACCTGTCTTACCCGCCCCTGCGCACCCAGGCCACAATGCCCACCTGCCGACACCGGCGTGTGTTGAAGAGGGCTCACCACATGGCAGTGCAAGCTCCAAGCCTGAGGGCCGTGATCCTGGCAGCCTCCTCAGACCATCACGGCCTCCGCAAACAAGGGCCGCAGACCTCCTCTCTCGTTGACGTACTCCACCGGCATACACAGCGGTCTAGTAGGTCACACATTTGGAACTGAGTCTTGATTACACCATGGCAGAGTACATTATTTAAGGCTGAGGTTATGTCACCATACTCCCTTCAATGTGGTGCCACCAAGGCTGTGCATAGGATTTGCACCAAATGTCTGTGGGCACTTGCTGACTGTGGCCCTCGCCCTACACTGCACTCCTGAATGCCTCACACCAATCCAATGCAGTCTGTCACAGGCAGGACACAGCATCATCGCTGGCTAAACACCCGCTCAGCTCTGTTGCCACTACCTATGTCACCCACAAATCTAATACAAATTCTATTCCAACATCGTGTGTTAGAGATCCAGGAGGAGATGGCTGGACAGGAGTTAACCTGCGCTGACTGCTGCCTCCGTCCGACCCTGCTGCCAACTAGGTCACATTATTGGAACTGAGTCTTGATATTTTCATGGCAGTGTACATGTCACAGTACACAAGGAGATGAGTATGTGGGAGACGCGCTTCTGTCCAGAGGAGAAAAGGCTCACCTATACGGAGGTGATGGGGCACTACCAACAACTGCACTGGTGCCATTGACTCTGTGCAGCTCATGCCTACCACACATGGCTGTGGGCCCCTGATGACCACCGGCTCCGGCACAGACTGCGGTGGAATAGGTCACACATTTTGAACGGAGTCTAGCCCGCTACATAGCAGAGATCATGTCATTGTACAGGCCTCATCGCAGACTGCATGCCCTTCCAGCTCTGGTGCCCCTGAGTGTGCGCCCTGCAATTCGTGGTCGATCTGAGGTTCCGTGACGGTTCCGTGACGACTTGAACCCGTGTTTTCAAGTTTGTCGGAAATACATAAAATTAGTATCAGCGAACCGCAAATGATCCATTTAGTATATCCTAGTGTTTTCGCTACGCTACGAGCAAGAGCACTCCTTCCATTGACATATTTCTGATATACCCACGGCATCCATCTTAGATCGTGGCCGCCATTTTGTGGTTCCTTGCCCTCACATATGCAATAGCCTCTGATCATTTCATTCACTCCACTTTGATTAAGGACACGTAGCCTTAGCCGGAGATTCACCTCTTACATGACACGTGCACCTTAAACCAGATCACGCTGAAGCTGCATGACTCGACAAAGGCTGCCTCCTCTGCCCGAGGCCAGCCCACCTGAACTGGTTTTCCTGTCCATTGTACCTGATCATGATTAGGCGGCCGAAGCCGGTAGCCTTGCCCATTTACAACCCACAAACATCTCTTATCCCGCTTTTCTATCTTCTGCACCTGGCTCTGCTCCTTTCCTTCTGGGCCTTTATTAGGGGGAGGTAACGAACTTTACGATGAGGCGGTCCGGGTCTTGAATGCAATATTGACAAGGGATTGTGATGGACTGGTGGGAACCCCTCTTCGTGATGTTTGGTATCAGATATTATCGACAGTTCCTGTGTAACGCCAAATATTTATTGTTTAGAGACACAAAGGTTTGGGAATGTACCGACATGTGAAATATTTGCCTAGAGCACAATTTTTAGTATATAAGGAGCAACCCACTTTGTACAAATCGAACAGTCTCCTAGATTCTGCCCGTGTGTAGATTCTGTGACTTCTGTGTCCCTGCAGTAATAAACCTTTGGTCTTTGACGCCACCATCGAGAAGCCCGTGTTTCTGTTCATTTGTGCACCAAGGCAGGTGGGACTCCGGGGTCTTTGGGTGTTGTACCCTGACACCTCTGGACGGAACCAAAAAAGTCCAGAACTCCAATTGGCGCCCAACGTGGGGCGACGTCATTCGGTACCGGTCCAAAAGCCTGAAGAGTTCGAGAAGCTTCGTGTGAAGATTCCTGAGGGAGGCGCCCCACTTCATCGATCCCGGCATATCGCAAAAGTGGCCCTGAAGTTCTCTTCCACGAGGGTTCCCGTTCAGGACGGCTGCAGTGGGCCGTTGCCTTGACCGTCGCCCTGTCTTGGACCCGAAGTGGTGCAGTCCTTAGTACGGCGAAACGTGACGGGTTTCTCCTTGGTGACGTCTTCAGTGCCTCAGTTAAGTATTTAGTGATAGCTAGCTGGTTACTTTTGTGAGGATTGTTAAAAATCCTTGATCGGTTCTTGGTTTGGTTTGGTTTTGTAAGATTATCACTAGTTGTTCTGGTTACGATAATCTATTTGGTTCAGTTTTGGGTATCGATACATCAGTTCGTTTTTGTAGGCCTAAGTTCTTGGTTCAAGTGCACAATTTGTTTCGTGTTTTGTTTGTTTTGTGTTCCGGACTGAGAATGGTAAGTCGGAAAATGTTGTCTTGTTTTAGTTGCAACAGTGACTCACAATTAGAGGATTCCTGTCTGGTTCCTCCGATTGGGACTCCCCTATATGACCTATATTGTAAGTATGGTGTGGGTCCTATAACTTATAATGAGATATGGGTCCGTTATTGTAAGAAGGATGGTGTCCTTAGTTGGCCACTGCATGGTAGTTTTGAACAAGAGATTCTCGACAATTTAGAAGCGAAATTGTTTAGGAAGAAAGCCCGGCCGGCAATGTTTGACTCTTTTCGTTATTGGCGGAAAGAATCCAAACAGAGAGAAATGAAAAGGTTGAAGAAAGAGCAAAAAGAACAAGAAGAGTTAACTCTAGAGCAAGCGACTAAGCAGTTGCAGGCTGACGAGTGTGAGAAGGCCATAGATGTAGCCATTAGAGAGCGTAACTTAGCGATTGACAAGTGCTATCCTGCCTTGCCATCGAAAATGGCTAAGATACTGGAGGATTCTGAAAACGATCCTCTGCTATCTTATCTGTTACGGTCGCCTCCACCGTATGCACAAGGTGCTACGGCTCCACTGATCCCGAATGTTCAATTGCCGGTTGCTGGACAACCTGGTGTTCTTGTTCCTCAGAATCAAGTTCTTATACCTCCTGTGGTGAATGTAAATGTTCCTACAGCTCCTCCTCTTCCCGCACTGCCAGCTCCTATACCTACCACTGTACCTACTGCTCCAGAAACTATTTTCCTCGATACTCCTACTGTTTCGTCATCTATTCCTACCTCTACTGCGTTCTCTATGTCTGCGAGTGTACTAACTCCACTTTCTGTTCGTCGAAGAATTACTGATTCTGTTACTAATATGCTGTCTCCTATATATAAAACCTTGATTAAGACTCCTACTCCTGACTCTGTTCAGAGACGGAGTCAGCTTCCAAGTACTGAAGAACGGGGAGTTTTAGACTCCACGGCTCTCAGATGGATTACAAAAGTTAGAAGATATAGTACGAAAGATGTGTTAGAGACATTTATGCAGTGGGGAGAACCAACGCAACGATACGTCTTTGATGAGATGTGCTCGTTGTTACGTGAGGAAATAGAAGAAGACGATGTCGAATCAGATTTGGAAGATTTAATTAAAGTGCAGAAAGAGTTTGCTGCTGGAATGATAGTGGGTGAGAATATAAATCAAGCGATGGAACTCATTTTGAGTTTTAGGATTGATCCATCTCTTCGTTCACCGAGAGATTTAGAGAAAGGTAAAATGAAGCTAAGTCGCCAATATCCTATGAGGGAGGTTCCTCCAATTTGGCGCGAAGCCGTGCAAGCTGATGCGGTTGCGGGTGTTGTAGCTGCTCCAGCACAGTTCCAAAGAGTATGGATACATATTCCGTGGAAGCGAGCAGAAGTGTTAGCAGTGAAACAGGCCTTGCCAGATCCACGTAAGAATCCAGCCGGATATTACAAGGAATTGACACAGACAGTTGAGGCTTGTATAATGAACTTAGCCGACATTGATATGTTGTTTGGTAATGTAGTTCCACAACCAGTGTGGGCTAAAATTCGTAGAGAGGATCATCAGGCTGCTTTAGGTGGTGATTGGGCAGCTATCACTGCAGCAGATGCTCAACAAATAGGTGGTGCGAAACCCGAACCCCTAATTGCTAATCTTCCTGGTAGAATAATAGATTTAATGAAGACTCTGATGCCAGCATTGCGTGTTAATTGGGATAAATTATCCGCATGCAAGCAGAAGAAAGACGAAAGTGTCTCCGACTTCTTCACGAGGTTCGAAGAGACTTTTGTAGACCATAGTGGTCAGGATATGAGCACTGAAGGAGGACAGAGATTGTTTGTCGATAAATTTGTGCATAATTTGTTACATGAATTATGCAATAAATTGAAAGACTCAGAAAGTGCGTGGGCTGTATCTACGACAGCGCAAATACTTGCGACTGCACAGTACTATGAAAATAGGGATAAAGAGGAAAAGGAGAAATCAGAGAAGAAAACGAAAGATTTAAAGACTAAAGTTCTTTTACAGCAGGCGTATCCGCCTCGCACGAATCAGACTAATATGCAACAGAATTCGTATCAAAAGACAGATTATAATTCGACCAGGCCTCAATACCAGTGGAATCAGTGTGCGTACTGTAAGAAAGAGGGTCATTATAAAAATGATTGTCAGATTTTAGCGCAAAATAATGCGGCAGCAGCTCAGAGAGGTCGTGGTGGTTTTGCACAGAATTCTAGAGGTCGGGGACGAGGTGCTATGCCTCCACAAACTAATGATCGTCCTTCTAATCACTTTGATCAGCGAAATGTACAGTCAGCTCAACAGAATAGATCTCAGCAATATCTTGTTGAGGATTATTGTGAAGTTGAAGAGGGATTTCAACAAAATGGGTACTAGGACAGCCATGGACAGAGAGAGGGAGTAGTATCAGTTCCAGTGGATCAGAGTGGGCCTTATGTCGCAGTAGCAACATCAGGTGTAGTCGAACCGTTTCTGTTGGATACTGGTGCCGCAAAAAGTTCTATCATGCATGCGAAACTCCCTGGCGCACCTTTGTCTGGCTCAACAAATGTTTCCGTAGGTTTTTCAGGCGCCCCTGTGTACAACCCGATATCTGGTCCTTTGTCTATTTCTGTTGGACCGTGTCAATTGAAAGCACCCTTAATTTTGACGACAGGTTGTAATGAAAATCTGCTTGGTTTAGATTTGTTAAAACGACTATATGCGACATTGTACTGTTCTCCGGAAGGAGTACAGCTTACTTTGGGTAAAAGACTCACCTCTCCGATGTACTTGTCAATGGACAAACTCCCGCCGGAGCTACGTTCACTCCCTGATTCTCTTTGGGCGACTGGTCCCAATGATGTAGGTCTACTAGAGATTCCACCGTATGTAGTAACTTTGAAAGCGAATGTGAAATTTCCAAGAATTCCTCAATATAAAATATCGAATGAAGGTGAGCGTGCACTCTTATTGATTGTGCAAGATTTGATTAAAAAAGGTGTGGTTGAAGAAACGCGAGGAAATGTTTGTAATAGTCCTGTATTGCCGATTTTGAAACGAACAGATCCTACAAAGCCTCCAGTTTATAGGTTTGTCATAGACCTTAGAGAAGTTAATAAGATTGTAATTCCGCAGTTTCCTGTAGTGCCAGACATTACTGCCTTGCTAACATTGATTCCCGCTACAGCCAATTGGTTCTCAGTCATCGACTTGAAGAATGCATTTTTCAGCATTCCGATAGCTGAAGAAAGCAGAGATATTTTTGGCTTCTGTTTAGGAGGTCGCAGTTTCAGATTTAAACGCGCTCCACAAGGCTACTGTGAAAGTCCATCTATTTACAGTCAAGCTTTAAAAAGCCAGTTAGATTCTTTTGTCCTTCCTCCAGGTTCTGCCCTAGTACAGTACGTAGACGATCTTTTAGTGGCTGCCGATGACAAGGAAACTTGCAAAGCAGCTACAATTTCACTATTGCATCATTTGTCTAATTTGAATCATAAGGTGTCACCTTCCAAAATGCAATATTGCTGCCAAGAAGTAACCTACCTAGGTCATCTCTTGTCAAAGGAGGGAAGGAAGTTGACCCCAGAAAGAATAAAAGCAATTATGCAAATGAGTGTTCCACGCACACAGAGGGAAGTACGTGCCTTTCTAGGTATTACCTCCTACTGTAGGCAGTGGATTCCAAATTTTTCACTTTTAGCAAAACCGTTGGTAGCTTTGACTGGGAAAAATGTTCCGAGTCCGGTGCCATGGTCTGATGAATGTCAAAAGAGTTTTGCTGAATTACGAAAAGCTTTGTGTTCAGCTCCTGTATTGGGCACACCTGATTACAGTAAGCCATTCACGCTCTACGTTCACGAAAGAGAAGGTTGCGCGTTGAGTGTCTTGACACAGAAGTTTGGTGATAAACAACGCCCTTGTGCGTATTTCTCATCAACATTAGATCCGGTAGCTAGAGCATTGCCTAGTTGTTTGAGGGCTACAGCGGCAGCTGCAGCTTCCATTCGACAATCTGCTGGTTTGGTGATGAACAATATGCTAGTGGTCATGGTTCCTCATGCAGTGGACACACTCATGAACCGAACGAAGACACAACACCTTACTAGTGCGAGATTATCTGGTTACGAGCTGACGTTATTAGCGAGTCATATTCAGATCAAAAGATGCAATGTATTGAACCCAGCAACATTGTTGCCGACTGATCAAGAGTCGAGTGATTCTGAGCCACATGACTGTTATTTCAAAACGGAGGAAGAGACAAAAGGTCATATCGACTTGAGAGATACTCCTCTATCCGACCCAGATGGTACGCTGTATGTGGACGGGTCATGTTTTAAATTGGAGAATGGTGATGTGACTGCTGCCTACGCGGTAACGACTTTGAAGACGATTGTGGAGACTGCAAGAGTGAGTCAGAATTCTGCCCAAGCTGCAGAGTTAATAGCTCTTACGAGAGCGTGTGTTTTAGCTGAGGGAAAGAGAGTGAATGTGTTTACAGATAGTCAGTACGCATTTGGCGTGGCCCATAGTTTTGGCCGGTTGTGGAGAGAAAGGGGTTTCATTACGTCCCATGGGACTAAGATTCAACATGGTCAGCTAGTTAACGACTTGTTAGAATCTCTAACCTTACCGACTGAAGTTGCGATTGTGAAGTGCAGTGCTCATAAAGCAATCACGGATGATGTTGGTCGGGGAAATGCCTTTGCTGATGAAACCGCTAAACAGACAGCTAGAGACATGATGAGTAGAATGTATGTTGCTACGTCTGCAAGATGGATTGCTGAGTCTGGAATGTGTGAGGACACAATGGAAAGTGTGAAAGAGATTCAGAAAGAAGCGACTGAGGAAGAGAAACGCGTATGGAGAGAAAGTACGGGCAAATTGGACTCGAATGGATGTTGGATCGATTTGACAGAACAGCAGCGTTGGATGTTGCCTGATGCGTATGTGCTTGCAGTAGTGACGATGGCGCATGGAGTGGCGCACATAAGTTCTAAAGGGATATGTAAGATGTTAGCTCCGGTTTGGAAGAATGAGGGAATCAGTAAGTGTGCAGAGAGAGTGGTGAAAAATTGTATGGTGTGCTTGATGCATAATCCTGGCAAGGGAACTCCAACTCCAGCTGGTCATTTTGCTCCTCCTTCCTGTCCCTTTGAAGTAATACAGTTAGACTTCATTCACATGGAACGCTGCAACAATTTAAAATACGTCCTGGTGGTGGTTTGTGCTTTTTCCAGGTGGATAGAAGCATACCCACTAAAGGACAACACTGCTTTATCAACTGCCAAAATTCTTCTCAAAGAATTTTTCCCTAGGTTTGGAATGCCACGGATTGTATGGTCAGATAACGGAAGTGAGTTTATAGGGAAAGTTATGCAGAGTGTGTGTGCTGGTCTAGGATTGAAACAAAAATTTCATAGTGCGAACCATCCCCAGTCTGCTGGTTTAGTCGAGGGTTACAATGGCACCCTCAAGCTTAAAATAGCCAAAATTCAAGCATCCACAGGTTTGGCTTGGCCAGACGCACTTCCTTTGGCCTTGTTATCAACGAGAGCAACAGTGCATTCTAGAATAGGGCTTTCTCCATATGAGATTGTATTTGGCCGCCCGGCAAATGTCTGGGGTGTGCCAAGGCCTAAACAATTCTGCTCCATTGAATATCCTATGTTGATAGACTATCTTTACGACTTGACTACTAAATTAAGTCTTATTCATCAACAGGTCTTTGATGCTTTGCCAAAACCTCCGGAGAGTCCAGGGCATCAGCTGAAACCCGGCGACCACGTGGTGGTCAGAAATTTTTCGAGGACAAAGAATCTTCAGCCTCGCTACATCGGCCCCTTCCAGGTCCTGCTGGCGACGAGGACAGCTGTACGTGTTGCTGGTCGCAAGCACTGGATCCACGCTTCTCACGTAAAGCGTGTTCCACTGCCGCTGCCCTACGACGACTGGGTGAAGAAGGGAATTGGTGCCTCCGAATCTGAAATAACTCCAAAATTTGTCCCTTTCAGCGATGCCGATTTGATTTCTGACACTTTGAAACGTGACTCTCCTCTTGAAAAGACTGCTTTGAACATTGAAAATTTGTCTCCAGCATCAGAAGAAACTTTGCCATCTGCGAACGTAAACTCTGCAACAGCTGCTAGTGATACACTATTTTCCGATCAAACAGTACCAGCGAAGCAGAAATACAACCTTAGAAGCCATAAAAAGGACTAATAAAGCAGGCAACTGCATACTGTGATTTTGATATATATATATATATTTTGAACTTTTGCCTTCAGCCAGGAAGTTTGTTATTGTTTATTGTTTTTAAAATTGCCTTGCCGTCTGGGTAGCCGTAGGGTCGTGGCTGTGTGCCTAGTTTGAATTTGCAGGGGTCTGACACAAGGTCGATCTTTCTGTTAGTACTGGGAACTCCCAGGGCTGACAGAGGCATTTTCATCTACGTACACATCATCAGTGGTCGCGAGCGGATTGTAGAAGATGGAGCTTCCTGCGCTGCAACGAAAGAATGTGGTTTACGTTCGCAGAAACAGACTAAATAGAATTCTTCATAGCAAATGTTTCTTGATGCAATGTGCCATTACATTTTTGATTGTTTTAGCAACACTGGTGGGTGGAATTGTCTTTAGCATAAATTTGATTTTTGTGCCAGTGTCTACAGTACCTCCCCTTGATCCTGCTATTTCTACTGTTTCTTCTATACACTCTTTTCACTCGTTTCCAGAACATGAGCAAGCTCGACGCTCAGAATTCATTAATAATACTTTTGTACAGCTCTTGCACCAACACCAACTGGTAGTTAACACTACAGACTGCTGGGTATGTGGCTTGATACCTCACACTATGGATAAAGGTATTCCCTATCTGGTTTTGCCTTTCAGCTACAATGGATCATTTCAGGCCCTTCAAACCATCTTTGCTTATGCTCTTGAGACCTATCCTCCACGTCCACCACGTTCCACTAAATATAACTCTGCCAACAAAGCTTTAGTCCAGGGAATTATTGACATGGTCAAAGACGTCAATAATACTCCATCTTACCCTAGAGACGAATTGCGAGTATATTTAAGTTGGAATACTTCAGAGTATCGCCTTAGTTTAGGAGAAAGCAAGCGTAAAAGCTCAACTCCAATCTGGGTCGTACCTCACCGAGGTCAGGTCTGTTTGCAAGGTAATGGGAGAAATCCGAGAGCTCAGCTAGGGAGGAGTGAGTGCGTAGAGACTTATGTGTTTCCGGCTAACTCTTCCCCTGCCTTTCTTACTGCTAGGGGTACCTATTTCATTTGTCGAGACAGAGCTTATACATGGTTGCCTGCCGACTTCTCAGGATCATGTTATATTGCTCGATTATTGCCTCCGACATACACTGCTTCACCTGATTACCACAGAACAAGAGTAGCGAGAGGTGTCTTCAGCAAGGAAGATACCGCTGGTCAGGAAGCTGGAGACTTCTTCAAAGGCTTCCTTCCGTTCTGGGGGCCTATGGCCAATAGTAGAAACATACGTCAGCTAACACGGGTAGTTGAATCTACTATTACCGAAACTGCTGGTGCCCTTAGCAATCTGACAGCTGAGCTTCAGGCGGATAGGCTCATGACATTGCAGAACCGTATGGTTCTAGATGTTATACTTGCAGATCGAGGTGGGGTATGCAGAATGATCCAATCGAGCTGCTGTGTCTTTATTCCTAATAATGCTCCAACAGTTTACGAGGCGATCTCTAAGTTGCACAAGATTTCGGACTCCATACATGTAGATGAGGGAAACTGGTCCTTTATGGAGTGGGTTTGGACTCTGATCTCAGCGTGGGGATGGAAGGTTCTAATGGTCATTGGTGTCATCTTAATATTACTATTCTCATGTTGTCTGATTATCCAGTGTGGTCCTGCTCTGTGTAGTCTTTGTGCTACAACCTGTTTTAGGAAACCACCTGCATTTGGAGAAAAGACACGAGAAAGGATGATGATACAACAACATGTCACTGACCTGATGAGCATAGAACTAGATTCAGACATAGATTGAGTAATTGCCTATGTAAGGGCAAAAGGAGGGTCTGAGGTTCCGTGACGGTTCCGTGACGACTTGAACCCGTGTTTTCAAGTTTGTCGGAAATACATAAAATTAGTATCAGCGAACCGCAAATGATCCATTTAGTATATCCTAGTGTTTTCGCTACGCTACGAGCAAGAGCACTCCTTCCATTGACATATTTCTGATATACCCACGGCATCCATCTTAGATCGTGGCCGCCATTTTGTGGTTCCTTGCCCTCACATATGCAATAGCCTCTGATCATTTCATTCACTCCACTTTGATTAAGGACACGTAGCCTTAGCCGGAGATTCACCTCTTACATGACACGTGCACCTTAAACCAGATCACGCTGAAGCTGCATGACTCGACAAAGGCTGCCTCCTCTGCCCGAGGCCAGCCCACCTGAACTGGTTTTCCTGTCCATTGTACCTGATCATGATTAGGCGGCCGAAGCCGGTAGCCTTGCCCATTTACAACCCACAAACATCTCTTATCCCGCTTTTCTATCTTCTGCACCTGGCTCTGCTCCTTTCCTTCTGGGCCTTTATTAGGGGGAGGTAACGAACTTTACGATGAGGCGGTCCGGGTCTTGAATGCAATATTGACAAGGGATTGTGATGGACTGGTGGGAACCCCTCTTCGTGATGTTTGGTATCAGATATTATCGACAGTTCCTGTGTAACGCCAAATATTTATTGTTTAGAGACACAAAGGTTTGGGAATGTACCGACATGTGAAATATTTGCCTAGAGCACAATTTTTAGTATATAAGGAGCAACCCACTTTGTACAAATCGAACAGTCTCCTAGATTCTGCCCGTGTGTAGATTCTGTGACTTCTGTGTCCCTGCAGTAATAAACCTTTGGTCTTTGACGCCACCATCGAGAAGCCCGTGTTTCTGTTCATTTGTGCACCAAGGCAGGTGGGACTCCGGGGTCTTTGGGTGTTGTACCCTGACACCTCTGGACGGAACCAAAAAAGTCCAGAACTCCAGATCTCTGTTTGTACGTCCGTGGCATCTGGGCCCATGGGCTGGAGGTTGTGTCCCTCTACATGTACCTGTTACTGACAAGGTGGAAAAGTGGAGTATGTAGCATTCAACTCCACCATTTGCCTGTTCCACATTACCTTGTGCTGTGCATAGCGTGTGAAACCATGTGACCACAGGCAGTGGTGTAGACCTGGGACATGTAACTGTGTCATATCTTCATTTGAGGGTAAGCGGGTGAACAGGCGTACAACAGTACAGCGTAGGGTGGTGGCTCCTCCACACGTGGATCTGGGTGTGGTTCAGTGTGGCCCTTGCCAAGGATGTGGCTGATGCGTGTGTCTCTTTTGTAGTGTCTGCTCCACCCATCCCGCAATCTACAATGTTGCTATGTGGCATGCACCCAGTATGTGTGCTCGGCCAAAGGGTTACATGGGGGAGGGCATGTCCGCTTTGGGTCAGGGATCACACATGCCAACGGTTGTGTGTGTTGCTATTGCACCAGCATGAACCAAAGATGTACGCTCAACTGCATGTCGAGTTCAGCCAGGCAGGTGCTCTGTATCGATGTTAGGCCTGTCCTTGCAGTGGGCCTACACACACTAGGCCAGCCACATTATGCACATCATCATCATTGTGTCGTGCTCAGGCTTGTAGACATGAACAGACAGGCATGTCAATGGTGTGCTATAGTAGTGCATGTGATATAATCGCGCTGCGCACACTAGTGAATGTTTTCGGGGGAGGTGCAGCAGTGAGGCTACATAGTACACAGTGATGCAGCTCATGTGCAATACACAGTACATGTCATACAGGAATCACTGAGTCCCACACATCACACACCAATGAACCATCATGCAGCACGTAGTCTTGACTCATGTTCCTCTGCACTGTCACAGGTGACGAAGGATATGCACTTGGATGATGACACCTCTCCGAGACCCGACCACAGGCCCAGAGGCAATACAATGTGGCACACAAATGCACCAGGGGCATCGTGGAGTGCATATTTGATGTGTTGAAGTCACATTTCAGGTACCTGGACGTCACACGTGGTAAGCTCCTGTACAGCCCAGACCTCGTGTGCAAGATGATCGCTGTATGTTGTGTGTTGCACAATATAAGTGTACACAGCAAGGCCTCATGGATACGAGTGCCAGATGCACCAGACAATGATGATGAAGATGAGGCAGGTGGACAACACCCCACTGCAGCCACAGCAGGAATAAGCCGTAGGGACTACGTCATTGACAGTTTATTCTGTGGTTGATGTCACATTGTGTGGGTCCTTAGCAGTAATGGCACAGTACGTTAACTGACCACAGGCACTGCATGTGCTAATCAAAGCATTCCGATACACATTCCCTGCGTGCATGTCACACATCTGTACAGGCACTTCACTCAGACACATGTGGTTGCAACATGTTGTGCTGTCAATTGAGGGATTTGTTATTGGATGGTGATTGTGTCACCTCTGTGCAGTGAGGCTGTTTATGGTGTCACGTATTTGTACTGCCAGTTCTGTGTGTCACAGTTGTTACGATATCCCACTCTTCGGCGTTTCACATGTGTCCCAATTCATTTCTATTTGGCTGTCATTTGTGGCCTACAAGTGTCAACAGGGATTCTTTTGTGCTCTGATATGTGCTACTATGATGCAGGGATGCACCCTGTGTCTCAAGTCCCACGACTTGGGTAACATGTAGGTAAGGGTGAGTCACTGCCCCTACATTGGTCTGTGCTTTCATTCTTGTTTGATTATGGACATGGCATTTCGGTGTGCATGGGGTGTTGTTTGTCCCTCTGTAATGTGAGGGGGAGATGCGGTTTCATGGTGTGTACCATGTTTGTTTCCGCATTGGCGCAGGTTACAGACTGAATGCATGTAAATGTACAATGTGGCTCTTTGTGGGGAAATGCCTATCTGATTTGGACAATGGTAATTTGTTCTGTGTCACAGCAGTGGGCTTGTGCTCGCATGTTGTAATCTCACCATTTATTTACTCTGCTTTTATGGTGCATTTTCCCGCCAGACACGTAGGATTTGCAGGCCGGTCGCTGGTTTTCGCTGCTTTTTGAATCGCGATTGGCCTCATTGCAAGATATTTTGTGTTCGTGTGTCGCATTTTTGCGCCTAGGCGTTGATTTTACCACAGTCAGTTGTCACATTATCTGGAGACTATTGCATGGTACCGGCTTGTTGAGAACGCTTCGTTAACACAGCGTAATTTTCCCGCAATACACTGTAATGTTAAAAGTTGCTTTAAGCAAATTTTGCGATGGTTATAACATGTTCTTGAGAATATGCTCCTTGGTGTTTGCCTCAACCATTCATATGTGGTTTCTTGTTGGTGGCCATGATGCCGCTTGGCTTTGGGATATGCTCACTGTGTAAGTTAGGCGGCGAGGAAGACTTACGAGGAGGTAATGCCCCGGCTGCTTACCAGTAATTTTCATTACTATGAATAGTCTTCCCTGCTACATGTGTCCCCATCCCTCCCTCCCTGTTTGACTATTAGCTTCATGTGATTGCTTGCTGGTCTTGGGAATTGTACAGGAAGTGGCATTGGTAATGACTCCTCTCGTACTGGGTCAAGAGGGAAGATGGTCGGCCATGTTGGGGAAGGATGGGAGGACTGGAGCATAAAATTGCTTGGAGGGTTCTGTTGTGGAGCTCACTGTGTAACTCATGTGGTGAATATGTCTATACACAGAGTAATGAAGATTACCAGTAAGTAACCGGGGCAACAACTCCAACTGGGGCTATCTAGTAGTGCTTCACTGGGGCAAATCCAAAAGTTCAGTCTGAACGTGATGGAAAACAGGCCAAAGACAGGAGTCGAACAGACCCGCTGACAGTACCTTGCATACGTCGATGTTTGGGGACAATGCGATGCGCAATGGAGAGGATGCATCTCGGGTGCAGGTGATGTTTCGGTTCTGGAGGAAGTGCAAGGTAGTTAAGTCATTGGCACTCGCGGGCGATGCACTGTGCAAAGCAGGCGATACCCCAGTTGCCGGTTTAAGGGCTTTGGTTCCAAAGGCGGTGCAGCATCAGTGATGTGTCAATGTTAAGAACGCAGTGAGTTGAATTGGGCTGAGGGCGATGCGCCGGTCGACAGCCCTGCAGAACCGGGAATACATCAAAGTCGGACAGTGTACCTCAGATGTCGGTGATGCGGTGTCTGAGACTCACACAGAAGCAGTTCTTCGGAAGTGCTGCAGCAAAGTCGGCGCTTGGTTGAAAGTCAAGGTCAAGGTTGTTGCGTTGTTCACTCGGTGAGCATTGTCCATGGCTTCAGTGCAGGCAGAGTCGGTTTTGCAGGGATGTGCAAGTTCCAAAATGACGCTTTGGAGTCATAGCCATGGATGGGGGTGGGTGCGGGGCCCGGCCAGGCCATGATGTGCTCTGGCCCCCCAACTGAAAACCCAGATCTTTCTCTATCTGTTATTTGATAAACATATGGGTAAGATTGACATTTTTGACAGTGCCCATGATCTGCGGCCTCAACTCTGCCTTCATTACCAAAACTGAAAATGAAAGAATCATAGCTGTCTCCATAGTAAGAGAGTGGGGCACGGAGACAGACAGAAGCAAAGTTGGGGCTGGGCTGAGCCTGTCATGCACACCCTGGTGCACTGAATGATACTAATATGACTTATGAATCATAAGAACTGCCTCTCCTGGAGCCTCACTACCATCAGTGAGGGCACTGCATGCAGGCAGCAGGATGACATGCAGCGTGAACACACTGCTTTTGGGCCTCTCTTATCTGTCCAGCAAAGACCGGGATGGTAGAGGAGCCTATCATATTTTAAAGCATTGTCAAATTGGGCAAGTGCCCAGAGCCCACACAGGGGGCCATCTGTTATGTTGTAGGGACAGTCCCATTTTCTATGTAACAGCTGTTTATTATAAGAGCACATCTAAAACAAAACAGATAAAATAACATACTGTCACCGACCCTCTGTTGTAAAGCCATTGTAAGGGTTCACATGTTGGGCTGCGTATATGCACTATGTTTCTATTAACGGTGCAAGACATGTGCACATTGCGTTTCAGTCTGAAGTCAGCTCATTAAAGAGCTGACTTCAGACTGATAACAATGGAAGAACAGTGTACATGTACATGGACCTTATGAAACCCTCACTCATTCTGCTGATCTCACGTAAATAGTATACTTCAACCTGCTCTGTCATAAAACAGTCAGGCAGGCAGTAGTGGGATCCCAATGAGGCTGGTGGTTTGGGGTCTGAGCCTCAGATCAATTTGGTATACCACCTTGAGCAATAGCCACGCTTGACATCTTTTAATTTTACTTCCCTATCTTGCACGGAACCTCTGTACAACTTTCTCTAGAGACACCAGATATAGACACTTACGTAAAGAAAAATATGGACAGACACACACATAAAGCCACCTGTATAGTTAGAGCCACAAACAAAGGTATCCGTGCACACAGACCAACATGCAGTACATATAGTCACGAATACCACCCATGCAGACGGACTAACAGATACAGGCCCTGTGCACACCTGCCGACAGTCTGATCAGTGTTAGCCCATGTGGCTGTATGTACACTGCCTCTAGTAGCAATTTCTTGAGGAACTGGAAGTGGTATTTAAAAACCTTCAATAGTCATTGTTTCTAAAGGATGGAGTCATTGGTTTGAAAGAATGCCATACTGGTTAAGAGGAGTGTTGGTTTAAAGTTAGAGGTCCGTCTGTCCATCTATAAATTACGATCTTGCCAACACCTACAGCTAGAATCTCTTCTCTGTTAAAATCTAATGAAGGTCATGGATGGGTGGTGCAGTATTTCCTGTCAATGAGAGAAAGTATTTATGTTTGCTGCTGATTAACAAGTATATAGACACTCATGCACACAAGCATGCAGACACACATGCTCCATGTGCACAGACCAACACCCATATATACTATTTTGTTCTGCAGAAGGCTCTGGACGCATACACCCAGCACACACATTCACCGTTGACACACTGCACAACACTGTTTCCTTCATGTACTGTACTTCTCATGGAAACACATAGACCCAGTACATGCATTCACCATGCATGCAGTGCACAGCACTACATCCTCATGTACTGTTCTCCTCGCAGGTACACACAAACCCAGCACATACACCGACCATGCATGCACTTCTCAGCCCTGTCCTATCCCTGTATTGTACCCTTCCCAGACACACATACACCCAGATCCGATTCACAACTCTTGCGCTGCGTAGCACTTCCACATCTGCCTGATGTATGTTAAGGGTGTGTTCAGCACACAGCTGCAGAACTTTTAAACCTGTAGGCCTCACTCCAGTGACAGCGTAAAAAGTACCTGTTCACTGCTGTTGATTACTACACAGTATACTGCCACCACCGCGTTGGGTTGCTTAACTCCTGGTGAAGGTGGTAGCCTTCCACCACTATGAGGGTAGTGCATTTGGAAACCTAAGTCCAACAAGCCCAACAAGACCACAATCCATGATTTGTGTGGAGGGTGTAAGGAGTGTAGATGTCGTACATGTAAATTCTTCCACCCTTGTGGGAGTGGGGCTTGGGCGTGGTGCCCTGAGAGCCACCATTAGGGAAGCAGCAAATGGGCAGAGCGGAGCTAAGATGCATTATTGTTAGCTCCTTAACACCAGGTGGCTCAACAAGAACAAATATGAATTTGCAGAGTTTCTGAACCAGCATAATCCTGACATTCCATTCCTTATGGAAACCTGGGCTAATAGTGGGTCTGACCCAGACATCAAGACTGCCAATCCCAGAGGGTTTTACTATTAAAAGGCTGGACAGAACTGGGAGGGGGGGGGCTGGCAACTGTGTATCACGGCTCACTGGAGGCGAGTTTCACCCCAATCCATAATTTAATACGTTCCATAGAAAGCTAGTCTATCGACCTGCAGGCCCTGGTACAGGTTTCATTATGTTTCATTGACAAAATGCCTATACTTCTGGCTACGGGCCTGCCAGGGGAGGTGATGCGTTGGTTCCTTTCTGCCAGGGGAGTTAATGCTCCATTCCAAGCAGCAGGCCAAAACACCAATGCACTCATCAAAGTGGTAGTCCATCCTGAAAGCTTTTCCAGCTCTTTTTCTTGGCAGAATGTACTCCTATTTCAGACGTGTTCTGAAGTTATGGTATCACAGCTCCAGTACTTATACCAGTTTCTCCCTTTTTATTAGGGAAGCTTCAAAGGATAGTCATTGTAGTGCAGAAAACCCTGCACTTCCCTGACCTTCCTCCAGGCAAACTCAGGGGGTTAGGGGATGGGGGAGGAGCCAGCTATGTGTAAGACCCTATTCAGGTTTTCAGAGACAATTCCTCCCACCACTGTAGCTCAAGAAGATCCATCAAGATATGCAGGGCACACCTTCTCTCCCTTTGGGTGGCTGTCTGGAGTGAATGCACAAACAGCCTAACTGTCACCCTCCCTCAGACATGGATTTCACAAGCAGGCAGAGGCAGAGAATGGTAAAGCAAGAAAAAGCCCACTTTCTGTTTTAATGAAGTTTGTCCCTACTACTAACCTTACCTAACCGTTAGTGTTCACACTTAATTACTAGTGATTGCGCAGTTGTATGCCTCACCTACCAGCCTTAATTCCAGTAGAAGAACTCGGGGCATCTAAGTTCTTATGTTGGTGAGCCTATATCACTCATTGTGTAGTGGTTTTTCTCAGTCATTGTCATATTCTTTAGGGATGTATGACATTACAACGCATGCTTTTACCACGCATGCCTTTACAACACAGTTTTTACTACGCATGCCTTTACAACGCATAGTGCTTAGGGGTGCTGGATAGTGAATAGTTTAATTTACTATTCCAACTCCAGTCCCCGTGGATAGTAGGGAAGGTGTTGGATAGTAAATTAAATCTATTCCCTATCCTAGAGCGCCACCCAGCGCTATGCGTTGTAATGACATGCGTTGTAATAGTTGCGTCGTAAAGGCACTGCGTGGTAAAAGTTGCGTTGTAAAGGATGTTTCCCATTCTTTAGTAATGTCCGTTAATCATTTATTTTTAGTTTGAACAGGACACATTGTGTCCAAGCCCTTTTGATTCTACGTTGAGTTTCAGCTTCTTAGGTATGGCAGCACTCCGCCATCAGAATTTAATTTTGGATTCTCTATAGTTATCCTTTTGGGTGCCACTGGTTGGAGTTGTTGCGATTCTTACGGTCTCACTGTTGTTGATGGTTATGGTCTCAATCTGTTAATTCTTCTATTCTTTATTCTTTATGGCTTTCATTTCTCCTTCCTTGTAAAGCATGACTAGATATTGGAATTCTGTTAAAAATCAAGTTATTTTGCTTTGTGACAGCAATGGACCAGCACCCCTTATGTGCATGTAAGGTATTTCTTATGATGTCAGAGTGTTTGTTCAATTAATCTAGATGTATAGTTTGTTCAAACTGTAGATTTTTCCCCGATGAAGGGCAGAGTAATACGCTGGAAATGCATTGGGATTCTGTGACAGCTACAAGAAGCTCACATTTGAAATAATTTATGCACCACACGTTGAAATTCTCCAAGGGAGGCTATTTATATGACACCGCTCAATAAATGAAGAATTTGTTTAGCACAGCACCTGCAAATATGTTTTTCTTATAATGTTTGTTTTGATTGCATTTGGTTCCCATTGTATTATTGTTCATGTGTTTATATGATATACTTGAATAACTTTAAAAAGTGTTGCACACTTTTTGAGTGCTCAGTGTAGTGCATTTGGAGGCTATAACCTTTGACCTAGTTTTCCCACACTTTCTAAAAGTGGCATTTTCAAACACGCAATCTAAAAGCCAATTTCTCTAAAATATGTTTTTCATAAATTGTGAGTTCAGGGACCCAAAACTCCAAGTCTATACCTCTTCCCAATTGGAGTTTAGAGGTTACAAGGCAGCTCCAATTATAACCTATGTCCTTGCAATAGTGAAAAATAAATGTAGAAGTATTTCACTATCAGGACACGTAAAACACACCATTACATGTCCTGCCTTTCAAATACATTGCACCTACCCACAAGGGTACATTGGGCCTACCTTAGGGATGCAGTAAAAGGTTTGGGCCTGGCAAAAGGGTGCGCTTGCCAGGTAGACATGGCAGTTTAAAACTATCGACACAGACAGGTGTGTCATGGTTTCAGGCCAACTGATGTGTGTGGCACAATCAGTGCTGCAGGCCCACTAGTAGTATTTGATTTGCAGACCCTGGGCACACACCATGCTCTACGTATGGACTGAATTTAAGCGGGTCATCTCCAGACTTTACTCTACACATTTTGAAGAGATTCACTCTAAGGCAATGAGAAATGCTCTTAAGACAAGATGGCAAACTTTTTGGTTCAGAGTATTACAGTGACGCATGGCCATCCCTCTTGCAATCCCATGGCAGAGGGATGAGAGAAACCAAACTAAAATGTAGCTATTACAAGATTCTGCATAACTGGAACTGGCCTCCCCACAGGTTTCACCATGCAAATGTATTGAATTCCTCTAATTGCTGGAGGTGCGGAAACAGAGGAGGACATATGGCACATTTATTATGGTCTTACCATGCTCTTCATATTTTTTGTCATAAGGTAGCGGTGATCATGAATCAACTGATTCTATCCAATTCAGGCTTTTCTAGAAAGCGTATCCTGTTACATTATCAGACGATTTCTCAGACCTGACCCGTCATCTGAAGAGCTGGACTGATACTTTTTTGGCAGTAAATAAAAGGTGAGGTGGTGTAAATAATCACCCCTACCTACATGCATTATCTATTGTCTGCAGGACCAGCAATCTATTTTTTAGTCTAAATGGTCAGCTTGGCTTTTACTGTCTATCTCCTAATTTTCCTTTCTTTTGAACATATCAGCAGCCTTTGGTTGACAGTCACAACCAGAACTTTAGACTTTGAATAATGAATATGCTCCAGGTGCTGAGGAGGTAAAGAATATTGATATAAGATGCATATTAGGGACTTATGATACTATTGAACAATTCTATCTCTCCTAAGTAAGAGGAGGAAGGCGAAATATGTTTAATGGTAATATTTTCCTTTGTTTCTTTGTACTTTGTGTTTATACAATTCTGATAACCATGATTAGCCATGCTTCAAAAACATTTTAAAAACCCACTTCAGAATTGAAATACTAAGAGCACTTTCTGGACCTGTGGAAGATCAGAAGTGAACTGGACCTTCTGTTTGTGACCTGAGAGGAGCCCTAAGAACTGCACCCTCTTCATCTTGTGCCCAGGATAAAAAAGTGTACTTCATGGGTCAGTTGGTTGACCTCCTGTGTAGATCCAGACAGACAACAAGCTGCAAGAGGCCTTTCCTGGAAGTGCCCAGCTGATCAGTGGCAACTGAATCTGGACTGGACTCTCCTATTCACCTGTGCCTGCCACCCTGGGCATCTCTAAGTGCCTGCCCTGACTTCCTGGGGGTTTTAAAAGTGTATTCAGTAGCAACTCCTACAGAGGAGCTGTCCCCCAGTGCACAGCACCAAAAGACCATGAAAGGTTCAAAGCTTCATTTGTAGAATATTCCCCTGATGAAGGGCACAGGCGATGCCCGAAATGCATTGGGATGAACACGAATAGTGGGATACTTGTTTGCAACATTTGATGATTTGGTTGCCGAGTTATTGAAGAGTTTTCAAGATGGACTTTTCCATGAACACATTTGCCATGAAAAATAATGTCATGTTGATGACAGAGAATGCTCATTAAACAGTTAACAGTGAACTTTGCATAATTTCAAGTCTTATGATTTGTTTTACTACTTTGAACCTTTCATGGTCTTTTAGTGCTGTGCACTGGGGGACAGCTCCTCTGTAGGAGTTGCTACTGAATTAACTTTTCAACAACGCTTATTGGAACAGAAAGTGAAGCCCTGGTAGCACGCCACACCCTACTTCATCTTAAACAAATCAAGTTTACACCGGTTGTGCGTGTCCTTTTCTTATGGTTTTAAAAGTGTACTCATTTGGTTAACTGGGATGCAAATGATTTGGGGCCTGATTTATACTTTGGCGTATGGGATACACCATCACAAATGTGATGGATATCCCATCCGCAGTTTTACAATTGCCAATAGCCTCGTGTAGCGGACACGTACAGGCTGAGGCAAGCGAAGCTCTGCCAAATTTGCTGAAATAACTGCTTTTAAAACTGAAAGTCACTGTTATTATTTGAGCCGCATTTTAAACCCACTCACCCTCCTCACAAACCGCACTGCTTCCCGGTCCACCAAGGGTCATCTAGATTGAGTAGAGGAAGTACTCGCCATTGATCCACACCCACTTCCGAGAAAGACACCGGAGTGGGCGTAGCCTCGTCACCTCTTAAAAATCATGCCATAAGCCTCGCGCAGCAGACACATACAGGCTGAGGCAAGCGAAGCTCTGCCAAAGTTGCTGAAATTCGACACACTTTGCAGATAAAACACTGCTTTTAAAACTGAAAGTCACTGTTATTATTTGCGCCGCATTTTTAACCCACATACCCTTCTCATGAACCGCACTGCTCCCCGGTCCACCGTGGGTCATCCCGATTGAGTGAAGGGAGTACTCGGCACCGATCCCCACCCACTTCCGGGCTTGACGCCGGAGGGGGCGGAGCCTCATCACCTTTTATAACTCATGCCACACACTCTGCACAGTGGACACGTGCAGCGGGCGCGCCGCTGGAACGCTGAAGGCGCACCTAAGACAAGCCCGTTGCGTCTCTCCGTGTCTGGTCAGGGCCTGGGGGCACAAACCCTGTCCCAAACACGAGGGATTATTATAAGCTACTCACAAAAAAACAACTGATCGGTCTCTGTCCAAGCACACAGCATGACTGTAATATACTAAATCCAGAAACACCAGGGTCCAACTGCCCCAGATGCCACAATGCTTTTGACATTCGATCTTGTAGGGTATATACCAATAATGTTACTGGTTCCATCAACAATAAGACTCAGAAGCTTTCCCCTTTTACTATTAGGGTTGCCACCCCCCCAAGGACTTTACCGTTTTTTAACATTAATTGCAGGTCGCTTCCAAAACATAAGGGATGACATATTTGACCTCCTGTGGAATAAACAACCCAACGCTATTTCCCTCACTGGAACGTGGCTACACGAAAGCTCTGCCCCGACATTGCTTCAGCTCTGCCCCCCAATTACACGATTATTAGAAAGGATCGTAGTGCCAAAACAGGAGGAGGCATTGCGGTAATTTTTGATAAGTCTTACACCTATAAATGGGAAAATCTGCCCTTTAATGGTTGCGAGGCAAGCCAATTCAAACTCACCCTGACAGCCAATTTTCTCTCTCTGGGATTCTGATCTACTGCCCACCTGGGCCAGCAGGGCCATGGGCAGCTGCCTTTCTGAAACTTATTGCCCCCTATCTGCTGGACGCAGCCAAGTTCACTATTTTGGGAGACATGAACATTCATTGCCAACATGCACTACGAGCACCTCGCTAATGGCTGATCTAGCAGTAATGAATACACTACTCTGCAATGCAGGCCCCACCCATGAGGCTGGCCACTTGCTGGATCCTATTTTCTCTAACCTATCCAATATCTCCTGCCTGACAGCCCACCCGCTACTCTGGTCAGATCACTATTTGGTCGGTTTCAGGGTTAAGCAGGAGATTAAGGTACACTCCAGATTGGTTACTGGGTTACCCTTGTGAATCCCTAGTATATGGTAACTTGGGTACTACCGGCATAGGTACCCCAGAGGCCTACCAGGGGCCGAAGCATGTATTATGCCACCCCTGGAAAGCCTTTCAAAATGGCACCACAAGTCTGCTACTGCAGCCTGGGTAAGGTGGTGCATGCATCCCTTACTAAGATATATGCTACCTATATCTACCTTAAATAACAGACACATATAAACCTATAAGTCACTCCTATGGCAGGCCTGAAGGCAGAATGATTGGTTTTGTGTGAGAGGGTGCCCAAGCATGACCTGAGCCCCTTTGCAGCTTTCGGAATCACTTCTCTGTAGCTGTTATGTGATACAGCCATACCATTTACTCTTAAGTGCATTATAACCTCGCTATAAATGCTAACTTTGGGATGGCTGCATCAAAACATGTTGTGTTTGGTGGCAAACACTTTAGAATCCTATCCCCCCCGCCAGTCATGGCGGCGGGGGTAGAATTCTACCCTTCTAGAGGGAGAAGACATGTGCACACTTATTTAAACTGTAATACTTTTAAAGAGCCCTGGCATCACAAAATGGATGCCACAGACACGGGTATGACCTCCTGCTGCTGGACGAAACTCTGGCAGGGAAGGCTAGGACAATAGGTTTCCTGTCACAGGGAGGTGTAACCACCTTTCAGACAGGCTTTAGTGTATTGGGGCTGGGTGGGTGCATTCATAGAATGCTTTTCAGACAGTGCTGGGGGCACACTTGGTGTCCATGTGCATATCCCAGTTCAAACCGGTTGCAGGGGCGCTCAGCCCCTGATCTGGTGTGAAACTGGACAAAGGGAAAGGGGTGTAACCACCCCATCCTGGGTCCTCCCATATGTGGGACCCTAGAGTAAGTCCAACCCCTAAACTTAGCATAAGTATAGGAATCCAGTCCTTAGGACTTTAGATTACCATAGACGAAACTCTGCAACATATATCCTGGAACTTCGACATTTTATTTCAACTAGAAGATGGAAGAATTTCCCTTGGGGTAAAGGAGTGACTCCCCTATTCAAACAGGCACCAACGAAGCATCTTGCTGGTCTGTATTTCCAACGCTCCCACAAGAACCCGAAGGTTTTGTGACACAGGACATGGACTTCCAGACATCTCCGAGGCTGACACGAGATCCCAGCAAAACTGAGACCTGTAGCCATCACAAGAGACATGGGACCGGAACTCCTGGACACTGTGCACATTTGCTAGTGCACCTACTTCCCCAGCTTTCCCAAAATTGTGCATTAGGCTATTTGTAGTCCAAGCCCTGAGCACCATCTGCACCGAAGATTGTGGACCTTCACTCCACAAGTGATCCGTGGTCCCACTTCTAGCATTTCTGCTCGAGGACCCTTCGCAATTGCTGGTCTGTCTACTGGTGGTCCCCATGAAGGTAACTCTTCTGTTTCTTGGGCTTTCCTGGTTGCTCCAGGCGTGCCATGACTCCCCTCCAAAGGCTGAGTCCCTCAGACCTTGCTGGTCTGCGCCAAAGCCAACCTTTACTTTCTGTGTGAGTTGCTGTTGCCAAGGCTTATTGGGTCCAATTGGATACCGACGCTGCAGCACTCGGCATCCTTTGTGGGACAGCTCAAATCCAGCTCCTGGTTGTTATCGAGACCTCCTGGTCCTCGTGGCTGAAGAGTCAAGGTTCACCTTTTTCACCTGAAATCACCCGACATTGGTTGGCATCGTCTCCTTGCCTTCCTGGTCACTGGCCAGTGATCCAGACTCTGTCCCCTCTGCTTTCAGGTTCTTCAGATCTTCGATCCACCCTTGGATCCATCCGGGCACTTTCCACGTGGTCTCCTGCAGCTCTTCTTCACAGCTCGCCATAGGAAACAACGACAAAACCCGACACCAAAAGACACCTATGCACCGGCTTCCCTGGGTGAGGTAACATGAGTACTCCTGTGCTCCCGTGAGTCTTGTCTCTTGAACTGTCTAGTTCTCAAGGGGTTTCCTCCAAGTCCACTCCTAAGTGTCCTTAATCTGTAATTTTCCAGCAGCGACTTTCCCCATAGAAGTTAATGGTGATTCGCGGCTGTGTTTAGACACTGCACGTGTCCCTCGTGGGTCCCCTCTGTCACTACCGTGGGTGGTTCCTGGTGGTCCCAGTGGTTTTAAAGGCTCTAGGCCTTGTACCTATGTCAGTTGTGGTTCTTATACCACTTTCTTAGTATATGGTTTGCGACGCCCCTAGGGCTAATCATATATTGTGCTAATTTTCTGTGTGTTGAATAAGTTTACTTGTGTACTTTTGCCACTAGCCTCATAAAGAGACTAGGGGGATGTGTTAAGAATAAATATATATCTTTTATATATACCTGGTGTGGTTCTCCTTTCATTTGGACATTATATGAGATTATAGACTGGTAAAACAAGCTGCTTTACATTCCTTCAAGACTTAGCCTGAAAGCTGCTCTCCACAGCTACCACTTAGAGAGCTTTCTATGATGATCTAAACCCTAAAAATCACCATTAGGGTCGCCCATGTTAGTGCAGGGTGCTACACTTACATTAATGAGCACCATATACTGACCTGGCTTCTCACACGTCCTATCACATAAAAGGTAACTTTAGTTGGTCAATGGCTAAAGAGTAACTCAAGAAAAGTAGGGGATACAATATATTACAGACCATGCAAAAGCCATAACATTTGAATGAATGAATACATTTTTTGTAATTTTTTTTAACATTTGGTATCCCCATACTAACAGATGTTACAAAACTCAAGGAAAGGTGGTAGTTGGCAGAAAAATACTGTACTCACCAAGCCATCATAAAACTCATGCCCAGTTGAATCCTGGAAAGTTATAACCCTAGAACTCTAGGAGATAACAGATATTATAGGCCATATAGGCTATTATATTTGGTATCCCCTAAGGGTACCGGAGGCCAAATCTTGTAGAATGATGTGCAAAATGTGAAAAGATACTGTAGTCTGCTATCCAATAAAATACAAAATCATTTGGCCAATGGCTAAAGAGTAACCCATGAAACATAGGGGATACGAGATATTACGGCAATGCGTGAGCCATAATATTTAGTATCCCCAAGTGAATGATGTTTGAAAGTAAAAGGAAGGGTGATATTGGTATAGAAATACCTTGCTCCCGCATCCAACATAAGGTGAAGTCAAATTGATTCCTGGTAACTTTTAACCCGAGAAACACTAGGGGTACCAAATATTATAGGACATAAAGGCTATTATAGTTTGTATCCCCTAAGGCTATGGATGCAAAATCTTGTGGAATGATGTAAAAAAATGTGAAAAGATACTGTAGTCTGCATTCAAACAAAAGGCAATTTCAATTAGTCAATGGCTAAAGGGTAACCCATGAAACATAGGGGGATACAAGATATTACAGCAATGCATGAGCCATAATATTTAGTATCCCCAAGTAAATGATGTTGGAAAACAAAAACAAGGGTGCTATTTGGTATACAAATACTGTGCTCCTCCATCTATTATATGGCAATGTCAAATTGAATCCTAGTAACTTCTAACCCGAGAAACGCTGGGGATACCAAATATTATAGGCCGTATAGGCTATTATATTTGGTATCCCCTAAGGGTACCGGATTCAAAATCTTGTGGAATGATGTACAAATTGTGAAAACATACTGTAGTCTGCTATCAAACAAAAGGGAATTTCAACTATTCAATGGCTCAAAAGGTAACCCATGAAACATAGGGGATATGATATAAAAAGGCTATGTGTTAGCCATAATATTTGGCATCCCTTTAGTTCATGATGTAGTAAAGCAAAAGGCAGGATACTATTTGGTATAGCAATACTGTGCTCGCGCATCCAACATAAGGCAAAGTCAATTTGAATCCTGGTAACTTCTAACCCGAGAAACACTGGGGATACCAAATATTATATGCCATATAGGCTATTATACTTGGTATCCCCTAAGGGTACGCAAGGTAAATCTTATGGAATGATGTACACAATGTGAAAAGATACTGTAGTCGTAGTCTGCTATCAAACAAAAGGCAAATTCAATTGGTCAATGGCTTAAGGGTAACCTATGAAACATAGGGGATACGAGGTATTATAACGATGATTGAGCCATAATATTTGGTATCCCAATAGTAAACGATGTTGGAAAGCAAAAGGATGGCTGCTATTTGGTATAGAAATACTGTACTCCTCCATCCAACATAAGTCGATGTCAAATTGAATCCTGGTAACTTCTAACCCGAGAAACGATGGGGATACCAAATATTATAGGCCCTGTTTGCTATTATATTTGGTATCCTCTAAGGGTGCCGGATGCAAAATCTTGTGGAATGATGTACAACATGTGAAAAGATACTGTAGTCTTCTATCAAATAAAAGGCAAATTCAATTGGTCAATGGCTAAATTGTAACCCATAAAATATAGGGGTTATGAGTTAATATGGCTATGTGTGAGCCATAATATTTGCCATCCCTTTAATTAATGATGTGGTAAAGCAAAAGGAAGGGTGCTATTTGGTATAGAAATACTGTGCTCGCGCATCCAACATAAGGCAAAGTCAATTTGAATCCTGGTAACATCTAACCCGAGAAACACTGGGGATACCAAATATCATATGCCATATAGGCTATTATACTTGGTATCCCCTAAGGGTACGCAAGGTAAATCTTATGGAATGATTTACACAATGTGAAAAGATACTGTAGTCGTAGTCTGCTATCAAACAAAAGGCAAATTCAATTGGTCAATGGCTTAAGGGTAACCTATGAAACATAGGGGATACGAGGTATTACAACGATGACTGAGCCATAATATTTGGTATCCCAATAGTGAACGATGTTGGAAAGCAAAAGGATGGCTGCTATTTGGTATAGAAATACTGTACTCCTCCATCCAACATAAGTCGATGTCAAATTGAATCCTGGTAACTTCTAACCCCAGAAACGATGGGGATACCAAATATTATAGGCCCTGTTTGCTATTATATTTGGTATCCTCTAAGGGTGCCGGATGCAAAATCTTGTGGAATGATGTACAACATGTGAAAAGATACTGTAGTCTTCTATCAAATAAAAGGCAAATTCAATTGGTCAATGGCTAAATTGTAACCCATAAAACATAGGGGTTACGAGATAATATAGCTATGTGTGAGCCATAATATTTGGCATCCCTTTAATTAATGATGTGGTAAAGCAAAAGGAAGGGTGCTATTTGGTATAGAAATACTGTGCTCGCACATCCAACATAAGGCAAAGTCAATTTGAATCCTGGTAACTTCTAACCCGAGAAACACTGGGGATACCAAATATTAAATGCCATATAGGCTATTATACTTGGTATCCCCTAAGGGTACGCAAGGTAAATCTTATGGAATGATGTACACAATGTGAAAAGATACTGTAGTCGTAGTCTGCTATCAAACAAAAGGCAAATTCAATTGGTCAATGGCTTAAGGGTAACCTATGAAACATAGGGGATACGAGGTATTTCAACGATGACTGAGCCATAATATTTGGTATCCCAATAGTAAACGATGTTGGAAAGCAAAAGGATGGCTGCTATTTGGTATAGAAATACTGTACTCCTCCATCCAACATAAGTCGATGTCAAATTGAATCCTGGTAACTTCTAACCCCAGAAACGATGGGGATACCAAATATTATAGGCCCTGTTTGCTATTATATTTGGTATCCTCTAAGGGTACCGGATGCAAAATCTTGTGGAATGATGTACAAAATGTGAAAAGATACTGTAGTCTGCTATCAAATAAAAGGCAAATTCAATTGGTCAATGGTTAAAGGGTAACCCATGAAACATAAGGGATACGAGATATTACAGCAATGCGTGAGCCATAATATTTGGTATCCCCCTAGTAAATGATGTTGGAAAGCAAAAGGGAGGGTGCTATTTGGAATCAAAATTCTGTGCTCCCCCATCCAACATAAGGCGATGTCAAATTGAACCCTGGTATCTTCTAGCCTGAGAAACGCTGGGGATACCAAATATTATAGTACGAGTATGCTCTTATAATTGGTTTCCCCTAAGGGTACTGGAGGCAAAATCTTGTGGAGTGATGTACAAAATGTGAAAAAATACTGTAGTCTGCTATCAAATAAAAGGCAAATTCAATTAGTCAATGGCTAAAGGGTAACCCATGAAACATCAGGGATACCAGATATTACAGCAATGCGTGAGCCATAATATTTGGTATCGCCCTAGTAAATGATGTTGGAAAGCAAAAGGACGGCTGCTCTTTGCCATAGAAATACTGGGCTCATCCATCGAACATAAGACCATGTCAAATTGAATACTGTAAGTTCTAACCCCAGAAACACAGGGGATACCAGATATAATAGCTGGTAAAGGCCATTATATTTGGTATCCCCTAAGCGAACCGGATGTAAAATCTTGTGGAAAGATGTAAAAAATCTGAAAAAATGCTGTAGCCTGTTATCAAAGAAAAAACAACTTTAAGTGATCAGTGGCTAAAGGCTAACCCATGTAACGTAGGTGATACGAGATATTACAGCAATGCGTGAGCCATAATATTTGGTATCCCCATAGTAAACAATATTGGAAAGCAAAAGCAAAGCCTCTAGTTGGCATACAAGTATGGTGCTCACCCATTCAACATAAGACAATGTCAAATTAAATCCTGGGAAGTTCTAAACTAAGAAACACAGAGGATACCAAATATTATATTATAATTATATAATATATAATTTATTATAATATTATATTATGGGCCATTATATCCCCTAAGGGAACCAGATGTACCATCTTGTGGAATGATGTAAAATGTGAACGGTTACTGTAGTCTGTTATCATGTAAAAGGCAACTTTTAGTGGCCAATGACTAAAGGGTAACCTATGAAAGGTAGGGGATACGAGATATTATAGCAATGAGTGAGCCATAATATTTAGTATACCTCAAGGGAACCGGATGTAAAATCTTGTGGAATGATGAAAAATGTGAACGGTTACTGTAGTCTGTTATCATGTAAAAGGCAACTTCTAGTGGCCAATGACTAAAGGGTAACCCATGAAAGGTAGGGGATACGAGATATTATAGCAATGAGTGAGCCATAATATTTAGTATACCCCAAGGGAACCGGATGTAAAATCTTGTGGAATGATGTAAAACATCTGAAAAGATACTGTAGCCTGCTATCAAATAAAAGACAACTTCAAGTGGTCAATGGCTAAAGAGTAACCCATTAAACGTAGGGAATATGAAATATTACAGAAATGCGTGAGCCATAATATTTGGTATCCCGATAGTAAATGGTGTTGGAAAGCAAAAGGAAGGTCGCTATTGGTCAAGGAAATACTGTGCTCACCCATCCAAAATGAGACCATATTAATTTGAATACTGGTAAGTTCTAACACCAGAAACACATGGGATACCAGATATAATAGCTGGTAAAGGCCATTCCATCCTGTATCCTCTAAGGGAACTGGATGTAAATCTTGTGGGATTCATGTAAGAAATCCAAAAAGATACTGTAATCTGCTATACAATAAAAGGCAATTTTAACTGGCGAAAAGCTAAAGGGTAACCAATAAAACATAGGGGATACGAGATATTACAGCAATGCGTGAGCCATAATATTTTGTATCCCCATTGTAAACGATGTTGGAAAGAAAAAGGAAGGCCACTATTTGGCACAGAAGTACTGTGCTCGCCCATCCAAAATAAGACTATGTCAAATTGGATTGTGGTAAGTTCTAACCCAAGAAAACACAAGGGATACCAAATATTATAGGTGGCATGGGCCATTATATATGGTATCCCCTAAGGGAACCAAACGAACAATCTTGTGGAATGATGTAAAAAATATGAAAAGATACTGTAGTCTGTTATCAAATAAAAGACAACTTCAAGTGGCCAATGGCTGAAGGGTAATCGATGAAACGTAGGGGATACAAGATATTACAGCAATGTGTGAGCCATAATATTTAGTATCCCCATAGTAAACGATGTTGGGAAAAAAAAGGAAGTGTTCTGAACCGCATAGAAATACAGTGTTCACCCATCCTACATAAGACCATATCAATTTGAATACTGGTAAGGTCTAACACCAGAAACACAGGGGATACCAGATAATAAATCTGGTAAAGGCCATTATATCTGGTATCCTCGAAGGGAACCGGATGTAAATCTTGTGGGATTCATGTAAGAAATCCTAAAAGATACTGCCATCTGCTATACAATAAAAGGCAACTTCAACTGGTGAACGGCTAAATGGTAACCAATGAAAAATAGGGACTACGAGATATTACAGCAAAGCGTGTGCCATAATATTAGGTATCCCCATTGTAAACGATGTTGGAAAGCAAAAGGAAGGCCACTCTTTGGCAAAGAAGTACTGTGCTCACCCATCCAACATAAGACTATGTCAAATTGAATCCTTGTAAGTTCTAACCCAGAAAACACAGGGGATACCAAATATTATAGACAGTATGGGCCATTATTTATGGTGTCCCCTAAGAGAACCAGACGTACAATCTTGTGGAATGATGTAAAAAATATGAAAAGATACTGTAGTCTGTTCTCAAATAAAAGACAAATTCAATTCGCTGATGGCTAAAGGGTAACCTATGAAACATAGGGGATACAAGATATTACAGCAATGTGTGAGCCATAAAATTTGGTCTCCACCGTAGTAAATGATGTTGGAAAGCAAAAGGAAGACCGCTATTCGACACAGAAGTAATGTGCTCACACATCCAACGTAAGACTATGTCAAATTGAATCCTGGTAAGTTCTAAACCAAGAAACACATGGTGTACCAAATATTATAGGCAGTATAGACCATTATATATGGTATCCCCTAAGGGAACCAGGCGTAAAATATTGTGGAATGATGTAAAAAATATGAAAAAGTACTGTAGTCTGTTATCAAATAAAAGACAACTTCAAGTGGCCAATGGCTAAAGGGTAATCGATGAAACGTAGAGGAGACGAGATATTACAGCAATGTGTGAGCCATAACATTTGGTATCCCCTAGTAAACAATGATGGAAAGCAAAAGGAAGGGTTATATTCAGCATAGAAACTCTGTGCTCGCCCATCCAGCATAAGACTATGTCAAATTGAATCCAGGTAAGGTCTAACCCAAGATACAAAGGGGATACCAAATATTATAGGCCGTAGAGGCCATTATATATAGTATCCCCTAAGGGAACCGGAAGTACAATCTTGTGGAATGATGTAAAAAATGTATAAAGATACTGTAGTCTGCTGTCAAATAAAAGACAACTTCAAGTGGCCAATGGCTAAAGGGTAACCCATGTAACGTAGGGGATACGAGGTATTACAGCAATGCGTGAGCCATAATATTTGGTATCCCGATAGTAAACGATATTGGAAAGCAAAAGGAGGGACGCTATTTGGCATGCCAGTACTGTGCTAACTCATCCAACATAAGACTATGTCAAATTAAATCTTGGTAAGTTCTAACCCAAGAAACAGGGGATACCAAATATTATAGCAGGTATAAACCATTATATATGGTATCCCCTAAGGGAACCGGAAGTACAATCTTGTGGAATGATGAAAAAATGTTAAAGGTTACTGTAGTCTGCTAACAAATAAAAGGCAACTTCAAGTGGTCAATGGCTAAAGGGTAACCCATGAATCGTAGGGTATACAAGATATTACAGCAGTGCGTGAGCCATTATATATGGTATTCCCATTGTAAAAGATGTTGGAAAGCAAAAGGGAGGGTGCTATTTGCCATAGAAATACTGTGCTTACCCATCCAACATAACACCATATCAAATCGAATACTGGTAAATTCTAATCCCAGAAACACTAGGGAAACCAGATATTATAGCTGTTATAGGCCACAGTATTTGGTATCCCCTAAGAGAACCAGATGTAAAATCTTGTGGAATGATATAAACATTTGAATATACTGCAGTCTGCTACCAAATAAAAGGCAACTTCAAATGGTCAATGGGTAAAGGGTAACCCATGTAACGTAAGGGATGCAAGATATTACAGCAATGCGTGAGCAATAATATTTGGTATCCCCATTGTAAACGCTGTTGGAAAGCAAAAGGGAGGGTGCTATTTGCCAATGAAATACTGTGCTCACCCATTCAACATAAGACCATGAAATTGAATACTGGTAACTTCCACCCCTAGAAACACTGGGGATACTAGATATTATAGCTGTTATAGGCCACTATATTTGGTATCCCCTAAGGGAAACAGATGTAAAATCTTGTGGAATGATGTAAATTATGTGAAAAGATACTGTAGTCTGCTATCAAACAAAAGGCAACTTCAAGTGGTCAATGGCTAAAGGGTAAGCCATGAAACATAGAGGATATGAGATAGTACGGCAATGCGTGAGACATAATATTTGGAATCCCCACTGTAAATGATGATGAAAATCAAAAGCAATGGTGCTATGTGTCATACAAATACTGTGGTCACCCATCCAATGTAAGAACATGCCAAATTGAATATTAGTAAGTTCTCCCCAAGAAATACAGGGGATACCAAATATTATAGGTGGTAAAGGCTATTATATTTGGTATCCCAAAGGAAATCAGTTGTAGAATCTTGTGGAATGATGCAAACATTCTTAAAAGCTACTGTAGTCTGCTAACAAATAAAATGCAACTTCAACTGGTGAAAGTCTAAGGTTAGCCCCTGAAACGTTGTGAATTCTCGATATTACAGCAATGTGTGAGCCATATTATTTGGTATCCTCATAGTAAATGATATTGGAATGCAAAAGAAAGGGTGCTATTTGGCATAGAAATACTAAGTTCTAACCTGAAAACACAAGGGATATCAAATATTGTAGCTAGTATAGGCCAATACATATGTTATCCCTTAAGGGAACCAGATGTTAAATGTTGTAGAGACGATGTAAAAAATCTGAAAATATACTGTAGTCTGCTATCAAATACATGGCTACTTCATCTGGTCAATAGCTAAAGAGTAAGCTATAAAACGTAAGGGATCGAGATATTACAGCAATTCGTGAGCCATAATATTTGGTATCCCCATAATAAACAATATTGGAAAGCAAATGGAAGGTTGCTAGTTGGCATAGAAAAACTGTGCTCACCCACTGAACATAAGACAATGTCAAATTGAATCCTGGTGAGTTCTAACCCGAGAAACACTGGGGATTTTAGATATTATAGGCGGTAAAGACCATTTTATTTGGTATCCCCTTAGTAAACCAGTTGTAAAATCTTGTGGAATGATGTATAAAATGTGAAAAGCTACTGTAGTCTCCTAACAAATAAAAGGCAACTTGAACTAGTGAATATCTAAAGGGTAGCCCATGAAACATAGGGGATACGTCATATTACAGCAATACGTGAGCCATGATATTTGGTATCCCCATTGTAAAGGGTGTTGAAAAGCAAAAGGAAGGATGCCATTTGCCATTGATATAGTGTGCACACCCATCCAACATAAAAACATGTCGGGGAACATCCTTTACCACGCGGATTTTACTCCGCAGTACCCTTTAAACGCGTCTTTTACAACGCAAGTCGTAACCACGACTTGCGCTGGAGGGCGCTACAGGACAAGGAATAATTTAATTTACTATCCAACACCTTCCCTACTATACATAGGCTGGTGTTGGAATAGTAAATAAAAAAATTCCTAAGTCCGCACCCCTCCAACGCAAGTCGTGGTAACGACTTGCGTTGTAAAAAACGCGTTGTAAAGGTACGCGTGGTAAAACCATGCGTCGTAACGTCGTACATCCAAACATGTCAAATTGGAACCTGGTAAGTTCAACTCCAAGAAAAACGGGGGATACCAAATATCATAGGCGGTATAGGCCATTATATTTAGTATCCCCTAAGGGAACCGGATGAGAAATCGTTTGGAATGATGTCAAAAATGTGAAAAGACCCTGTAGCCTGCTGTCAAATAAAAAGCATCTTCAAGTGGTCAATGGTTAAAGGGTAACTCATGAAACGTAGGGGGATACCAGATATTACGAAAATGCGGGAGCCATATTATTTGGTATCCCCATTGTAAATGATATTGGAAAGCAAAAGAAATGGTGCTCTTTGCCATAGGAATACTGTGCTCACCCAACGAACATCAGACCATGTCTTATTAAATCCTGGTAAGTTCTAACCCGAGAAACACAGGGGATACCAAATATTGCAGCTGGTATAGGCCAGTACATATGGTATCTCATAAGGGAACCAGATGTTAAATGTGGAAAGATACTGTAGTCTACTATCAAATAAATGGCTACTTCATCTGGTCAATAGCTAAAGAGTAACCCATAAAACGTAGGGGATACGAGATATTACAGCAATCTGTGAGACATATAATTTGGTATCCCCAAAATAAATAAACAATGTTGAAAAGGAAAAGGAAGGGTGCTAGTTGGCATACCAATACTGTGCTCACCCATTCAAAATAAGACCATGTCAAATTGAATCCTGGTACGTTCTAACCCGAGAAACACAGGGTAAACCAAATATTATACACGAAAGAGGCATTATATTTGGTATCCCCTAAGGGAACTGGATGTCAAATCGTGTGGCATGATATTAAACATATGAAAAGATACCATAGTCTGCTATCAAATGAAAGGCAACTTCATCTTGTCAATGGCTAACAAATAACCCATGAAGAATTGGGGATAGGAGATATTTACAACAATGTATAGACCATATTAATTTGTATTCCCAAACCAAGAGATGTTAGAAATCTCAAGGAAGGGTACCCGTTGGCAGAAACATACTGTGGTCACTGAGCCAACATACGACCATGTCCAAGTGATCCCTGCTATGTTTTAACACTAAAATCCTAGGTGATACTAAATATTATAGTCTGTATGGGCCATTATATTTGTTATCCCCAAAATTAACTTGATGTGAAATACATTCAAAAGTACTAAAAGATATTGTAATTTGGTGTTAAGTAAAAAACAATTTCAAAATGTCAATTTCTAAAAGGTAAACCTTGAAAAGTAGGAAATGCCACATATTATAGCAAAGAATGAGCCTTAATATTTGGTATCCACATAGAAAGTGACTTGGTTTACGTCCAGGCGATTTCACTCATTATTCCTTCGGATTGGCCAGCATGCGTTCATGGTTCCTCCTGGTCAGCCATCACAACGCGTGCTTCCTCTGCTCTTTCCCCCTTGATCAGCACAGCACACAGCACTTTATGCATTCTTCTGCATGGCACGTCAACTTTAAGCATTGATACATTTGCACAATAAACTGCATGCTTCAAACAGATCCACATCTTGACCACTGCGTGTTTCTCTGTTTATTAGGCACGTTTCTGCTCAAGCAGGTTAGGCTTCATTTCTTTTTCACAGACGGCGATTATGAGTCACGTGGGGGGATCTCCCAATGTGGTTGTTAGACTTGACATCCTTGGCGTGGTTTTCGCTGATTTTTTGCCTCAACCTCCTGTATTTTTGATGCTGTGCTGGCATTTGTTGTCTTAGAGGCTTTAGGAACTTTGCCTCTGCTGATCAGTGTCAAAGTGAAAGTGCTCCCAGTATAAATTGCTATTGCAATTGGTGCTTGTATATTTGATTTACTGGTAAGTCTCTATTACAGTGCACTATGTGAGCCCAGGGCCTGTAAATCAAATGCTACTAGTGGGCCTGCAGCACTGATTGTGCCACCCACAGGAGTAGCCCTAAAAAGGTATCTCAGACCTATCACTGCAGTGTCTGTGTGCAGTTTGAACCTGCCATGCCGACCTGGCAAGTGCACCCACTTGCCAGGCCCTAACCTAACCTTTTCTTAAATGTGGGATCACCCCTCAAGTAGGCCCAAGGTACCCCCAAGGGCAGGGTGCAGTGCATGTGAAAGGTAGGACATATTCCGACTGACGCTCCGGCTCTGTTTGTCTGTTTGAGCACGCTGCCTCAGCCTGCGTTACAGACGAGGAGCACTGAGATCCATGTCCTCCCACAGCACACGGCACATCAGGCATCCTGTGGTGGCTCTGCTGCATTCTCTACAGGCCCGCTCGGTTGACAGAGTAAGTGGCACCCTGATCTCCTAACTCTGAGGCTGGCGATAGCCCCCAGTTTTTGAGCATGGTTGCTGACATGCTATGGTCTCTGCTGCTTAGCCTAGCTAGCTGACACGACACTCTGACCCTATGACGACGATGGGAAGTTTCCCATCATCGGTGAGCTGAGGCCATGGCTCATCGCAAGCCATTCCAGGTGATTGGTGCTACATTACATCTCTGGCTGTACACAGTATTTCCCCATCGCATTCTTTTGTAAGCGTTCCTTGATGCCGACATTGATGGACATAACTCAGCCCTCCTGGGGACGAGCTGGAGGGCGAGGCGGGCTGTGCTTCCCAGTAACACCGGTACTGGTGCGACCAATGGAACTATGACAATGCTCCCTAGGCGGAAACCACAAATGTTGTACTAACCGCGGGGCCCGAGCTTGCATGGCTGATGCCCGGTGAAGCTGTTCAGGCAACTATAGAGGAGATTGGCTCTTGTTCCACCCCCTCGGCCGTGACATACCCAGCCGGACTTTGAACATAGTTTTTCCTTGTCTCTCGGCTGTTTTCCTTCCCTTCCCCGCCTCCTTTCTCCTTACCTGTCTGCCTGACTTGATATGCATTCCCTACCCCTTTTTGCCATTCTCCCTCTCCCTTCCATGCCCCATTGGATGTGTGTCTTCACTATGCTAGGCACTAACTCAGGTTATTGTTTAATCAAAGTTTTTTCACTTATTTTATACTTTGCTCATGTAACTGATGTAATTCTTTGTAACTTGTAATTCACTGATCCTCATGTAAAGCGCTCTGATAACTCCGGGTCTAGCCAGTGCTATATAAAACTCTGCAAAAAAAAATACTGGTGTGTTTTTCATGTCCTGATAGTGAAATACTGCCAATTTAGTTTTTCACTTTTGAAAGGTTATCTGTCACATAGGCTAAAATGGGCACTGCTTTATACCATCTTAGAAGCATAAATTTCCACTGGGACAAGATATAGAAATGGAGTTAAGGTTCTCTGAACTTAGAATTCAATAACACATCTTTTAGTTAAGATGTTTTTTTAATTATGTGTTTGAAAATGCCATTTTTAGAAAGTAGCGAAAACACAAAAAGATGATGGAGGAAACGCTGAATCCTTTCAGGCACTCACCCTAGTCACAGATCTGAGTTGAATCCATCATCTTACTTTAGCTCACTTCGCCAACCCAGTTTTTGAACTTTTAGAACGTAGGCATTTTCTTATTTAAACATTCTGCATGCCTCTACTGGTTTGTGCATTGACTGTCTGGTTGTGCAGTGACAGGGGCTAGGTATGTGCATTCACTGTAGAGCCACTCGGGGGGTGTTGATGTGTGTCCTGCCTTTCCTGGTAGATGCATTGCTGGGCTGAATAGACCTTGGCTGGCTTTAGAGGGGTGGGAAGAGTTTCCCTTGCACCTGAATAGGCTGTGTCTCCTTTACACAATGCTGTTTCCACCTCCTGTGGCCCTGCTGCACCAGAGAAGACAGAACTGATTAGACTAGGCTCAGAGACCCTTGTCACAAAGACAAATAGAGTATGAGTAGAGGACCTTTAACCCCAGAGAATTAGATCACTTCTGTATTCAGGAGGAACCTTCGCCTAGAAGAAGAGCTGGAGCGCTGTGAGTGGGAGTACTACCCCTTTGCTGTTGGCTTTGCTGGGTTGACCTGCAGTTGTTGCTTCTGCCAAGGAAAGGGCATAAACTGGACTTGTGTGTGCTAGCGTCCTGTTGTGAAGTTTCAAGAACACCAAGACTTCACCTGCAACTGACTGACCAGCACCTCGACTACTGTGTGGACTCCTGCATTCAAAATAGCACCAATCCCAGTTGTGTGGTTGGTCCTGCAATACAAAGAAAACCAACTCCTATGCTGTCTTCACCACCACAACGATCAGCGAGGCCTGGGGCACCACCCATTAACTGCAAGATGTACCACCCTGTCTACACTGCAGCTCCGATGCCCTTCGACGTCTGCAGTTATCGGTCTTTCAGGTGCTCACACAACGTCGTCACCATCAGCGCCTGAGTCCCATTATTGCTGAGCCAGTAACCGACAAGGGTGAGTTCACAAGTCTATGACTTTGCATCGCTTCACTAGAACTAAAGCCTCACCACCGACTGAACTGACTTCCACTGTCTTGGACTCGACGCATCGACTCCTTGTGGACATGACACCTCACCTCAGCCATGACAACCAGGGAACGGACCTCAACCTCGGCACCGATGCCTCACCTCCATGACACCGTGCATCATCCAAAGACTTTGTTCTAAGGTACATCTGCTTGGGGGTCCATGTGACTCCATGCCCTACTGTTATATCCTGCTCTTCCTCTCTCTTTGTCCCTCCTTAGTGTTAGTGTCTGCTTGTCTATGTCATGTCTCTGTGATGTCATCCAGGATTCTACCTGTTGCTGTTCAAGGGATTTATCAGTTACCTGGAGGCTGAGCAGGAAGTTATCTGCTCCCGGTGGGGTTTCTTACCTTATTACATTCCTACCTGAATGCTGTACCTTCTATCTAATCTCAAGAATAAATATACTACATGTACATTACAACAAGGACCCTTCATCTTTATTTTACTGAATTTAACACTGGCGACGAGGGTGGGATCGCTCACCGGTGTTTGCTGTTTCATGATTTATTTATTTATTTATTTCCCTTGAAAAAAAAATTGTGTTCTCCAACAAGGTACTGTTTGATTTTCTTTACATTTTCCCATGGACATTTCTACAGAGCTGTTTGTGTCTCTCTTCATTCAAATGACAACGGTGACTACTTTTATTATTTTGATTTGTTATGTTTAAGATGTTGTGAACAATTTTGTATATTTCCTAATTCATGCAATGTGTAGTTAGCGCTGTAATTTACACTTGAGTGCATTTCTTCAAAGTACTGTGGTGTGCTAAATATCTATTTATATGCTCAATGCTTAGAACTCTGTTTCTAGGTTATGTATGTATGCTGTTACATGTTCTTTTCTGTGTGGATTTGCAAGTGATACATTTTGAAATAATTTATTCTATTATTGCCTACTTTTCTGGAGCCACGTTTGTGCTCAACCTTTGTTGAGGTGCTCATTTGCTTTCATTTTGGTGATGATTTGTAGGCGTTATGCTTATTGGGGTCATTTATGTGCTCAACTATGTTGAGGTGCTCCAATTTGTTTTCATTCTTAGTGATGATGAGTTAGAGTGATGCTCAATTTTGATGTTTATTTCTGTTATGAACCACTTTATAGTGCTCTATTGTTAGAGGTGTTCATGCGCTTGCTATTAGAAGCCATAGGGGCTCAATTTTATTGTCATTTCAGATGAACCACTTACAGTGCTCTATGGTTAGAGGAGTTCATCTATTTACTGTCGGGAGCCGCAGGGCTCATTTTTTTGGTGATTTTCTGTTATTTACTGTGAGGAGCTGCATGGGCTCAGTTTTATTCTATTGATAGAGAAGTTGTGCATTTTCTGTGAAGAGCCGTTTTGTCATGAACCACTTTTACTGTGCTCTATGTTTAGAGGAGTTCATGTATTTACTTTGAGAAGTTGAGCTCATTTTTATTGTGCTTTATTTTAGAGCAGTTTTATTCTATTGATAGAGAAGTTGTGCATTTTCTGTGAAGAGCCGTTTTGTCATGGACCACTTTTACTGTGCTCTATGTTTAGAGGAGTTCATGTGCTTACTTTGAGGAGTTGGGCTCACTTGTATTGTGCTTTATTTTAGAGGAATAGAAAATATTCGAATTTGAGGAGTTGATATTTCATTTTCTATCCACAGTACTGAGCCATACTGTACCTTTGCTCATTTGTATTGAGATGTTCAGTTTTCATTTCATTTAAGCTTACATTCTTTTGTTAGCTTATGGTGCTTGTACAACCTTTGTACCTGCTCCCCTTTGATACTCTTATTTCCATCATGTTGAAGAGGGTGTTTATTTCTTGTGCATTTATGTTCTTTCTTTCTCCTGCCTTTCTGCTTCTGCCTTCTTCTGTTTCATCGTTCATTTTTTTCAATTAAAGGAGGGAGGTGTGTTATATACTGCTCTTCCTCTCTCTTTGTCCCTCCTTAGTGTTAGTGTCTGCTTGTCTATGTCATGTCTCTGTGATGTCATCCAGGATTCTACCTGTTGCTGTTCAAGGGATTTATCAGTTACCTGGAGGCTGAGCAGGAAGTTATCTGCTCCCGGTGGGGTTTCTTACCATATTACATTCCTACCTGAATGCTGTACCTTCTATCTAATCTCAAGAATAAATATACTACATGTACATTACAACAAGGACCCTTCATCTTTATTTTACTGAATTTAACACCTACGCCGCGCATCTCGCATTTGACCCATTGTTTGAATTATTGCCTGTCACAATGTCATAATAGACCCAGGTGGAGCTATTTGTTTTCTGCAAGTTCTATTTTCGAGATCATTGTTTTAAAGTCGTATTTGAATTCATGTAGGTTGGATTTTTGTTGTTTTGGTCTTGTTTGGTTTAGATAAAGTTACTTTATTTTTCTAAACAGGTGTGGTGTCCATTTCTGGTGTTTTCACTGTGTTACTGTGAGTTTGGGTACAAATACTTTACACATTGCCTTTGGGTTAAGCCAGTCTGCTCATGCCAGCTACCAAGGGGATGAGCAGGCTCTATCTAAAGTGTGTATCCCCCTTATCCTGACTAGAAGCAAGGGTGCCTACTTGGAAAAAGGCGCATTCCTCTGCCAACTATAGACCCCCAGTTCTAACAGTGCTCTTATGTTTAGACCTGAGAGACCATCACCGGAAGCACAAAAGATGATTAGAAATGTTACTGGAGAGATTTAGACTGAGGGAGCTCTGTGCCTCGCTGGCTTGTTAGTATAGACGGCTTCTGGAGAACTGATACTGTACGTTGTTTCAGAGCTGTAACTATTAACGCACATGATCCCTTGTTTCTCCAAGATATAGTGTGGAGTTGTTGGAAAATGTGTGTTCCGTTAAGAATTCACACCCCACCATGTAAGATGCATTGTGTAGTTCACCCTAAAGGGCTTTGTAGTCATCTCTTCTCTACAAACATTCTCCAAGGCAAACAGTGAGTACCACAGAAAGTAACTTTTTGCGCCTCTTCATCTCCTATACTCTTTGCTAATTTTACGATAATGCTGATGGCCTTTTGGGTTCACTGACATCAGGATGTCGAAGTCCGTGCCTGCCCAGCCCAATGGCTACAAAGACGTTGTTTTGTTTGAGGCATGCAACTTGAGCAGGCGGCATTTCACAAAGCTTTCATGGGCTGCTGGCTGCACTAAGGGCTGCTAGGGCAATGGCAGCATAGATGGCCCCTTGCACCACGTGGTGGGTTCCCAGCGATGAACCCGACCCAACCAGTGGCTCATGTACCTGCTGGCACACTGACACTCTGCTGCAGCTGGCACTATGAGAAAGAGCTCGCAGCTGCAGTGCACGCACACGGTATCACGCAACCGGACCCAACCATACTGGCCACACCTGAGACGTGTGCGTGTGTGCTCAGGTCCTGGACGAGCCAGAATTAAGTGGCATGAGGAATCATTGCCACCCTCGAAAGAAGTAAATGTGTCTAAGTTCAGAGTAGTAGTTGCTTATGGCAGGATGGCCAGACTCCATTCAGTGGGGCATCTACAAGGTGATCTGCCCTCAGCAGCATTTCATACATGGCTAAAGAACTGACAGTTCCTCCTCGGGGCTGCAGAGCAATGCATGCCATAGTAAGCCCCTGGTGGACCTCTGCTCACGGACAAGCTGCACGTGAGGCCTGCTGTCGTTGTCAACAACTTCCACACTTCCTGGTCAAAGGCGTTCTGCAGAGGCAGAAACATGCCATGGAATCATTTGTATACACTCCCAAGCAGACATTCCACTTTACATCATATTCAATAAGAAGGATTTTATTTCTACAAGAACTGTAGCCCTTTAGGAGCGAAGTTTCTATGTGACAATGTTCACCCTGTGTGCCTGGAGCCATACTTTGTACAAACCTCGTTCTGCACACAGTAATCATCGCTCATGCTTGTAAGAAAATTGTAAAAACAGGGACAACATCCACAAATGAAGAATTTTAACTCATGCCTTGAAGTCCACTTGACGTACAATGACACAGATTCATGGTATTTGTAATAATAAATTTTGTTTTTCTACAGTGCTCGAGGTGTCATCATCACTGGAGCTTCATAGCACTATAAATAACATCACACCACCCCACACCATCAACATCAGATAAAAATGAAGAACGGAGACCACATCCATTCATGGGCCTTGCAGATTTCACACCAATCCTTACAGCAGGGAGTTGAACCTACTTAGCCATATTACACGGTGCCTATTTCAGTTTAGTACCCCTTGCCCCTAGCAATGGAGGTCAAGTAAAAGGCGGCATTAACTTTTCCAAAAACCAGTAATAGTAGTTTTACATGGTAATCATTTAAAGTCAAACTAGGGGCTCCAACTGTTCGCATTAGTATAAAATATAAGTGCAGTACACCCAGTTTGGTTTGTTTACGGGTGAGCGACAAAAATATTTGCAACAATAATCATAAATGAGTCGGGGAGAATGGATAAACTATAGAATTAATTCATCAGAAAGGAATGGAATTTGAGAAGAAGAAACATGTCCACTTAGATGGGATTCGGCTCTGCCTTTAAATGATAGGCAGTAACTCAGTACCTACAAGTTATCTAACAGCAATAAAGTGCACAGCATGTTGATTTGCAAGAAAGATGAAATATTGAGGCAGACAAACAGTGTCACAGGACAGAAATACTGATCTGTCTTCCTAGTCAACGATTCCTGGCAAGTACCATTCCTAAGGTGTAACGCTTTTCAGTGCGGTCATCCCTCCTCTGTATTGCTTAATTCTGCTGGCAAGAAAGTGTCACCCATAGTCATTCAAATGTCACTCATACTTACTCTGACATTATGAAAATGTCATTAATAGCAATATAAAACCTTGGCTCTATGAAATACTTGTTAAAAATTAGAATGTATGGGAGGAGGAGCTACGCTAGCAACCAAGATGGCCGCGTAGGCTCCCGGCTCCGCCGACCTCTTTCTCCAGCCGGACGATCCTTGTTAATATCCTGAATTTCCGCCCACCTTTCGCGTGTCTGAACCGGTACAGAGTCTGATGGTGAAGTCCGGAGAATTTTACCTCTCTGAATGACGAAGATACGTTGTGTTTTAATCTACGGCCTACCCCAGATCGTGAGCCGGGGCCTCGAGTACTGACCCAGCCGGGCTTCAGTTGATCAACATCGGCCGTGGGACACTGGTGGGGTCCGGTCTCTCGCTGTGGAACTTGTTTTTGCCCGATTTCGATGGCGGTCATTTGGTAGATTTACTACCGCAGGAGTGGTGACACAGCACGTCTGGGGCTGTTGGTGGGGGTCTCTGTCCCGGGGACCCGGTTAGCGCCGCCGGGTCCGCTGGGTCGGGATCCTCACTCACGGTAGCAGACTAACGGAGTGCTGCTGTGATAATTGACAAGTCACCCTCTGTAGCCGTCCGATTTGTTCTTGTCAGTTCACCCGGAGAGACCTGGCTCTCTAGGGAACGTGACTATGATCGAAGATGATGGAGAGGGGAAGATTCGGACGGAGTCTGAGCCATCACTGAAGACCATCTTGGCCGCCATCGGGGCACTACATCAACGAGTGGAACTTATAGTCCACAAAATGATCGCCAGTCCATTAGTAACGAGAAGTATGAGACCGGACCCAGCGCCATTGCGAGATCAACAGCGAGCCATGATCCCCACAGTGACTATCATGCCGACGAATATGGGCCCCGTGCAGAAAGAAATAATGAAGTCCCTGGTCAGTGTGTCTACAAACGAAAATGAGCCCGTGGCCTTGGGAAAATCGCCATCTTTAACATCGCTGCCGATCGAGGGAGGACCTTTTGGGTCTCCGTCCCTGGTTACTGCTGGTACTTTTTTCCTGATCACAATGCCATCTTTCCCTTCCCTGACTGATTCATCGTGGTCGAGAAGGAAACAATATCTGGTATCGGACTGGGCGAGGGAGATCGTCAGGGACGGAGTAACCCACGAGGGCTTAACACTTTTGACTCTTTCCAGACTTAACTTTTCAGACTTTTGGTGCTCCTTGACTCTCCTGTTAATGCGGTGGTTCGTATGGAAGGGGTTCGCATGAAAGATCGAAAGAGCCAGGGATGAGATTTACGGACTGGGTTCAATATTGTGGCTTCAATAAATGGGGGATTTGTCATCACTATGATCAAGTTGGGCGGTGTTTACGGCTTACCCTGCCTGTTTTGTTGATGTTTCTTTTAAAATTATAGCTAATTCACAGGGGTTGCTTGTTTCTGGCGGAGGGGAGGGGAGACTGGGAGCCTATTTGAAGATATCCTCCTCCACACTTCCTTTTCTTTTTCTACCTTTAGAACCTAGTTAGATGGGGCGACAGGCACACTGCTAGTTGGGGTTAGGCGAAAGTCATATGCAGGGGTGCAGGGTGGGGGTTGGGGTGTTTTGTATTGTCTTTGTTTGTTTTTGTGTTCAGTATCCTATTAATATCCTGATGTCGGGTACCTTCCTGTGGGGTAAGCCTGTTCGATGGGTCTCAGGGGTGATGTTGTTCACATTGATTTGTAGAATGTATCGTGGGTTGGTTTGCATGATTTTTGCGGTCGTAGTTTCACTTTTAGTTCTCTTGCCTTACGCACTCCTGCCACTAGGAAATATCCTGTTTGTAATGCTTCTGTCTCTTGGGGTGGTGGGGTTTGTGATTAATGCTGGCTGATCTGGAAAGAACGTCTCTCCTGTTTTAATGCGACCGCACGATAGTGACTTTTCATAGCATCGTCTTTGCCCTGGGGAATGCCCATTGATTTATTCTATGTTGGTATAATTGTATTATGTTCCGTGAAGTAAGGTACCTGCAATTGGCTTTTATGTTTTTTCACTTTAATAAAAAGAATTTAAAAAAAAAATTAGAATGTAAGGGACCAAGCTCCCGCCTCTCCACCTAGTTCAGTCCCAGGGTCAGGTCTCCTCTCTTTCGTCCAAAACCCGCCGCCTCAGCGGCATCATGTCCGAAGTCCTGGCGCCGGAGTTGCATGGCCTGTCCAAAGAAGACATGGTCGGCGCGTGCACAGACCGAGACCCCAGCATTAAGGATTACTTGATGGAGCAAACTATGCTTAGGATAAAAGATCCCAAAAAGTCATTAGAATTTTACACCAAAGTTCTTTGAATGACACTCTTGCAGAAATTTGATTTTTCATCTATGAAATGTTCACTTTATTTCATGGGTTATGAAGACAAAAAGGACATTCCCAGCAATACAAAAGAACGAACAGCATGGACTTTTCCAGGAAGACCACAATAGAACTGACTTATAATTGGGGAAGTGAAGAGAGGAGCTATCATTAGGGGTGGGTGGAATTTGCGTAATTGCGTTACGCACATCTCCGCGAAACGGTAAAAAATCTCCGCGAACATGCAGAAATTCCACAAACATGCAGTATTGCTTGTTCGCAATGCTTTTTTCTGGTTCGCAATCTCTGTTTGCGTCCTCGGGGGTAAATATCTTGCGAACACGCATTTTGAGAACGCAAACAAGCAAAACATTTCGTGAAGTCGCGCAACGCAGTATTTTGGACAATTTTGCGTTCTCTGCGGAACCCGAAATTACCCAAATTCCACGAGAGAAACAGAATTTACCACCCAGGCCTAGTTATCATAACGGAAGCTCCGACTCTCGAGGATTTGGGGACATTGGCATTGCATTTCCAGATGTCTACACAGTTTGTAAAAGATTTGAAGATCTAGGAGTAACATCTGTGAAGCAACCAGATGATGGTAAAAAGGAAGGACTTGCTTTTATACAGGATCCTGACGGTTACTGTATTGAAATCCTTAGTCCCAACAACATGTTAAATATAATATAAATATCTTAGCTTTTGGGTCCGTGCCATCAAATGTTCGAAGAGATTGCTCCAAGAGGCTGAAAATGAGTATGTACGATAAAAACACTACCAGTTTACAATATTGGAATTCTATATCTTTGTTGTACTTGACATAACACTTTTTTAAAAGACTAACTCCCTTTTTAGGTCTCGTCTGAGACAGCGCATAGCTGTCTCTTCGAGACATTTAGCAAGTGGCTTTTAAAAGTGCCATCAGAGGCTTTTGCTGGCCTACACCTTACATTCACGAGCTCGAGCACGTGCACAGCTGCCATCTGTGTTTTTATTGCTGTAATCATGCTCCTCTGCTTGCACCACCCCCTTCTTTTCCCCCTCCCTCCTGGTCAGCTTCATTTGTGTCTTCTCGCTTTGAATCATGCTCCTCTGCTCGCACTCCCCTTCCTTCTTCGTCAGTTTCATTTGCGTCTTCTATCATTGTGAAGGCTCCTGCTTCCACCAGGCACACACACGCCACCAGCCATCAGTGCACGCTTCCACCAGGCACACACCCACAAGTTCAAGTTCAGGGATTTATATAGCGCACTACTCACCTAGAGGGTCTCAAGGCGCTTGGGGAGGGGGGGATAATTTTTGTCGAATAGCCAGGTTTTAAGTTCTTTTCTGAAGGAGATGTGGTTCTGAGTAAGGCGGAGGTGAGTGGGGAGTGAGTTCCAGGTCTTGGCCGCCAGGAAGGAAAAGGATCTGCCCCCCATGGTGGATTTTCGGATGCGCGGGACTGCGGCGAGGGCTTGATTGGAGGATCTTAGTTGGCGGTTGGGTGTGTAGAAGGACAGTCGAGTGTTGAGGCATTCGGGTCCTAGTTTGTAGAGGGCCTTGTGTGCGTGGGTGAGGAGACGGAACGTAATTCTCTTGTTTACGGGAAGCCAGTGGAGGTCTTTCAGGTGTCTGGTAATGTGATCTTGGCGAGGGATGTCCAATATGAGTCTCGCTGATGCGTTTTGGATGCGTTGGAGTTTTTTCTGTAATTTTGCTGTGATTCCGGCGTATAGTGTATTACCATAATCCAGTCGACTCGTGACCAGTGCGTGGGTGACAGTCTTTCTTGTCTTGGGGAGGGGGATCCAGCGGAAGATCTTTTTGAGAATACGAAGTACGTTGAAGCAGGAGGATGAGACTGCGTTGACTTGTCTAGACATTGAGAGAGAGGACTCTAGGATGAAGCCAAGGTTACGTGCGTGGTCTGTGGGTATGGGTGCTGTGCCCAGAGCGGAAGGCCACCAAGAGTCATCCCAGGCGGAAGGGGAAGATCCTAGGATGAGCACCTCCGTTTTGTCTGAGTTGAGTTTTAGGCGGCTGTGTTTCATCCATTCGGGAACTTCTTTCATTCCTTCGTGAAGATTTGTTTTGGCGGTGTTAGGGTCTTTGGTGAGGGAAAGGATTAACTGGGTGTCGTCGGCGTAGGAGATGATGTTAAGGTTGTGTTGGCGCGCGATGGATGCGAGTGGGCTCATGTAAACGTTGAAGAGGGTGGGACTGAGTGATGATCCTTGTGGTACGCCACAGATGACTTCAGTGGCCTCTGAGTTGAATGGGGGGGAGTCGGACTCTCTGAGTTCTCCCGGAGAGGAATGAGATGATCCAGTCCAAGGCTTTTCCTTGTATGCCGATGTTGCTGAGGCGTTGTATAAGGGTGCTGTGACAGACTGTGTCGAAAGCGGCGGAGAGGTCGAGTAGAATGAGGGCTACTGTTTCTCCGTTATCCAGTAGTGTTCGGATGTCGTCTGTCGCTGCAATGAGGGTGGTTTCGGTGCTGTGTTTGGCTCGAAATCCGGACTGATAGGGATCGAGGGAGTTGTTGGATTCAAGGAAGGCGGCGAGCTGGCTGTTGGCGGCTTTCTCAATGACTTTGGCAGGGAATGGGAGGAGGGATATGGGTCGGTAGTTTTTAAGTTCAGAGGGGTCTGCTGTGGGTTTCTTCAGCAGGGCGCTGAGTTCGGTGTGTTTCCAGCTTTCTGGGAAGGTGGCAGAGTTGAAAGAGCTGTTGATGACATCACGGAGATGGGGTGCGATGATGGAGTCAGCTTTGTTGAAGATGTGGTGGGGGCAGGGGTCGGTTGGCGAGCCAGAGTGGATTGAGTTCATTAGGCGGCTGGTGTCTTCAGTGGTGATTGGGTTCCAGGCGCTGAGGTTGTTAGTTGGCGTGGTAGGTTCTGAGGGGGGTGGGGAGGGTTGTTCGCAGGGAGTGTTCTCGAAGCTGTTGTGAATGTCGGCAATTTTGTTGTAGAAGAAGGATGATAATGCATCGCAGAGGTCTTGGGAGGGAGTGATGTTGTTAGATGCTGCGGTGGGGTTGGTGAATTCTTTGACGATGTTGAAAAGTTCCTTGCTGTTATGGTCGTTGTTGTCGAGTCGATCCATGAGTGCTGATTTCTTAGTGCATCGAATCAGTTGGTGGTGTTTGCGGGTGGCTGCCTTCAGGGTTGCCATGTTGTCGGTGGTTGGGTTTTTTCTCCATGTTTTCTCTAGGGTGCGGCATAGCTTTTTGGATTTTTTAAGGTCATCATTGAACCAGGGAGCCTTTTTGTTGCCTGATTTGATCTGGTTGTTTTTCAGGGGTGCTAATTCGTCTGCGCTGTGGGTGATCCATTGCTTGAGTTTGGTGGCTGCTTGGTTTGGGTCCAATGAGAGGGTGGGAGAGTTTTCGTTGAGTGATGTGAGGAGTTGGTCGGAAGTGATTTTGTTACAGTTTCTCCGAGGAATAGGTTGTGGGGGGTTGTGGGTCAAGGTGGTTTTGTATCTGAAGTGAACACAGCTGTGGTCCGTCCAATGGAGAGCTGTGGTGCGATCGAAGGAAATGTGCTTGCTGGAGGTGAAGATAGGGTCGAGCGTGTGTCCGGCTAGATGGGTGGGGGTGTCAACAAGTTGTTTGAGTCCGAGATTGGCCAGGTTGTCCAGAAGGGTGGTGGTGTTGCTGTCATATTTGTTTTCAAGGTGGAAGTTGAAGTCTCCTAGTAGAATGTAGTTCTCGGAGGCGAGGGCATGTGGGCTGACGAAGTCAGTGATGTAATCGCTGAATTGTGTACGGGTTCCTGGAGGCCTGTAGATGAAGGTGCCTCTAAGTGTGGTCCTGGGGTCGGTGTGGATCTGGAAGTGGAGATGTTCGGCGGTTGTGAGATTATCGTCGGAGCTTGTCGTGATTTTGATGGTGTTCCTATGGACGATGGCAATGTCTCCTCCTGTTTGATTGGTGCGGTCTTTTCGGATGATCTTGTAAGCGTCCGGGATGGCTATGGCGATGTCGGGTCCTGATGATGTGTTCATCCATGTTTCTGTAAGGAAGGCGATGTCTGGTGACGCAGTGTCGAGTAGGTCCCAGAGTTCAGAGGCGTGTCTGTGGACCGAGCGGGTGTTCAGCAGGATGAACTTCAGGTGGTTAGAGTCGGAGTTGTGTTTGGGGGAAGTGGATTTGGTGTGGGTCCTGATGCAGGTGAACTTGCAGGAGTGGCAGGCGAAAGGACCGTGGGTGCGTCCTGGGGTAGCTTCGCAGCATTGTGGAGTACGACCGGGGTTAAGGGCTAAGAGGGTAGCGGCGTCGTACGTTATGCGGGTGGAATGGGTTTTGCGGGGACCAGGGGGTCTGGCGCTGGGCGCGGTCGAGGCGCAGACGGGCGTAGACGGGCTTACCTTTGGCGCACCTTCGGCGCGCAAAGGGCGCGACCGCTGCGTGATACCGCTGCGTGTAAAGGCATCTGTCATATGTGGATAGTGGAGGGGGAGGGGCAAGGGAGGGTCAGCTGGGAAGGCGGGAGCGGGGTGGAGACCCGGGCAGGGCGACACAACAACAACAACAACAAAATGGCCAGTGGCGTAAAACCGAACAAGCAGCCAATATAGTGCAAAAAGGCAGTGTCCCCGGTCTACTCGGTCACGCCTCGATGTCACAAACACATAAATTAAATGGCAGCAGCACAGCGACGACACAGAGCTTCATGCAGTCAATTAGCAGGCGAGGTGGTTCAGCGCTATTCTGCAAATTAATACAATTGATTCAGCATAAAATGGTTTAGCAGTATGACACAGTGCAATACAGCAATTACAATGTAAGGCAGCAATTAAAATCGGCAATTTCTGTCAGAGCAGCGGAGATGCGCAACGATACCAGGCTGTGAGGCGAGGCAGGTCAGGGAGCAGCGTTTGGAAGCGACCGCGTCTGTAGTGAACAGGACGGTCACAGCGCAATCTAGTCAGAGTGGGTCAGGTAGTATTAGTGGGAGGGAGGGTCAGCTGGAAGGCGGGAGCGGGGTGGAGACCCGGGCAGGGCGACACAACAACAACAACAACAAAATGGCCGGCGGCGTAAAACCGAACAAGCAGCCAATATAGTGCAAAAAGGCAGTGTCCCCGGTCTACTCGGTCACGCCTCGATGTCACAAACACATAAATTAAATGGCAGCAGCACAGCGACGACACAGAGCTTCATGCAGTCAATTAGCAGGCGAGGTGGTTCAGCGCTATTCGGCAAATTAATACAATTAATTCAGCATAAAATGGTTTAGCAGTATGACACAGTGCAATACAGCAATTACAATGTAAGGCAGCAATTAAAATTGGCAAATCAGCCGTCAGTGCACGCTTCCACCAGGCAAACACACCACCAGACATCAGTCCACGCTTCCACCAGACACACACACCACCAGCCATCAGTGCACGCTTCCACCAGGCACACACACCACCATCCATCAGTGCATGCTTCTACCAGGCACACACACCCCCAGCTGTCAGTGCATGCATTCACCAGGCACACACACTACAAACTGTCACACACTACCAGCTGCCGGTGCACGCTTCCACCAGGCACACACCACCAGCCGTCAGTGCACACTTTCATCAGGCACACACACACACACCACCAGCCGTCAGTGCACGCTTTCACCAGGCACACACACCGCCAGCCGTCAGTGCACGCTTCCACCGGACACACACACCAGCAGTCGTCAGTGCACACTTCCACCAGGCACACACACCACCAGCCGTCAGTGCATACTTTCACCAGGCACACACACTACCAGCTGTCACATACTACCAGCCATCGGTGCACGCTTCCACCAGGCACACACCACCATCCCTCAGTGCATACTTTCACCAGGCACACACACCACCAGCTGTCAGTGCATGCTTCCACCTGGCACACACACCACCAGCCGTCAGTGCACGCTTCCACCAGGCACACACACCACCAGCCATCAGTGCACACTTCCACCAGGCACGCACACCACCAGCCATCAGTGCACGCTTTCACTGGGCACACAAACCACCAGCCATCAGTGCACGCTTTCACTGGGCACACACACCACCAGCTGTCAGTGCACGCTTCCACCAGGCACAAACACCACCTGCTGTCAGTGCATGCTTCCACCAGGCACACACCACTAGCCGTCAGTGCAAGCTTCCACCAGGCACACACACCACCAGCTGTCAGTGCATGCTTCCACCAGGCACGAACACCACCAGCCCTCAGTTCTCGCTTCCTTCGGGCACACACACCACCAGCCATCAGTGCACACTTTCACCGGGCACACACACCACCAGCCGTCAGTGCACGCTTCCATCGGGCACACACACCACCATCCATCAGTGCATGCTTCCACCAGGCAAACACACCACCAGCCGTCTGTGCGCACTTCCACCAGACACACACACCACCAGCCATCAGTGCACGCTTTAACCAGGCACACACACCACCAGCCATCAGTGCACGCTTCCACCAGCCATACACCACCAGCCGTCAGTGCATGCTTTCACCAGGCACACACACCACCAGCCGTCGGTCCACGCTTTCACTGGGCACACACACCATCAGCGGTCAGTGCACGCTTCCACCCTGCACACACACCACCAGCTGTCAGTGCAAGCATCCACAAGGCACACACACCACCAGCTGTCAGTGCACACTTTCACCAGGCACACACACTACCAGCCGTCGGTTCACGCTCCCACCAAGCACACACCACCAGCCGTCAGTGCACACTTTCACCAGGCACACACACACACCACCAGCCATCAGTGCACTCTTCCACCAGGCACACACACTACCAGCCTTCAGTGCACGCTTTCACCAGGCACACACACTGCCAGCCGTCAGTGCACACTTCCACCGGACGCACACACCACCAGTCGTCAGTGCACACTTCCACCAGGCACACACACCACCAGCCGTCAGTGCATACTTTCACCAGGCACACATACTACCAGCTGTCACACACTACCAGCCATTGGTTCACGCTTCCACCAGGCACACACCACCATCCGTCAGTGCACACTTTCACCAGGCACATACACACACACCACCAGCTGTCAGTGCACGCTTCCACCTGGCACACACACCACCAGCCGTCAGTGCACGCTTCCACCGGGCACACACACCACCAGCCGTCAGTGCACACTTCCACCAGGCACACACACCACCAGCCATCAGTGCACGCTTTCACTGGGCACACACACCACCAGCCATCAGTGCACGCTTTCACCAGGCACACACACCACCAGCTGTCAGTGCACGCTTCCACCAGGCACAAACACCACCTGCCGTCAGTGCATGCTTCCACCAGGCACACACCACCAACCGTCAGTGCACGCATCCACCAGGCACACACACCACCAGCTGTCAGTGCACGCTTCCACCAGGCACACACACCACCAGCCCTCAGTGCTCACTTTCACCGGGCACACACACCACCAGCCATCAGTACACGCTTTCACCGGGCACACACACCACCATCCATCAGTGCAGGCTTCCACCAGGCAAACACACCACCAGCCGTCTGTGCACACTTCCACCAGACACACACACCACCAACCATCAGTGCACGCTTTCACCAGGCACACACACCACCAGCCATCAGTGCATGCTTCCACCAGCCATACACCACCAGCCGTCAGTGCATGCTTTCACCAGGCACACACACACCACCAGCGGTCAGTGCACGCTTTCACTGGGCACACACACCACCAGCGGTCAGTGCACGCTTCTACCCGGCACCCACACCACCAGCCGTCAGTGCAAGCTTCCACCAGGCACACACACCACCAGCCGTCAGTGCACACTTTCACCAGGCACACACACTACCAGCCATCACACACTACCAGCCGTCGGTGCACCCTTCCACCAAGCACACACCACCAGCCATCAGTGCACACTTTCACCAGGCACACACTACCAACCATCAGTGCACGCTTCCACCAGGCACACACACTACCAGCCTTCAGTGCACGCTTTCACCAGGCACACACACCACCAACTGTCGGTGCACGCTTTCACCAGGCACACACACACACCACCAGCCATCGGTGTACGCTTTCACTGGGCACACACACCACCAGCAGTCAGTGCACGCTTCCACCAGGCTCACACACCACCAGCCGTCAGTGCACGCTTCCATCAGGCACACACCACCAGCCATCAGTGCACGCTTCCATCAGACACACACACCACCAGCCATCAGTGCACGCTTCCACCAGGCACACACACCACCAGCTGTCGGTGCACACTTTCACCAGGCACACACACCACCAGCCATCAGTGCACGCTTCCACCAGGCACACACACACCACCAGCCATCAGTGCATGCTTCCTCCAGGCACACACCACCAGCCGTCAGTGCACGCTTCTCTCAGGCACACACACAACCAGCCGTCAATGCACGCTTCCACCGGGTACACACACCCCCAGCCATCAGTAGACGCTTTCATAGGGCACACACACTCCCAGCCATCAGTGTACGCTTTCACCAGGCACACACACCACCAGCCATCAGTGCACGCTTACACCAGGCAAACACACCACCAGTCGTCTGTGCACACTTCCACTAGGCACGCACACCACCAGCCGTCAGTGCACGCTTTCACCAGGCACACACACTACCAGCCGTCTGTGCACGCTTCCACCAGCCATACACCACCAGCCGTCAGTGCATGCTTTCACCAGGCACACACACACCACCAGCTATCAGTGCACACTTTCACTGGGCACACACACCACCAGCGGTCAGTGCACGCTTCCACCCAGCACACACACCACCAGCCGTCAGTGCAAGCTTCCACCAGGCACACAGACCACCAGCCATCAGTGCACACTTTCACCAGGCACACACACACACCACCAGTCATCATTGCACGCTTCCACCAGGCACACACACTACCAGCCTTCAGTGCACGCTTTCACCAGGCACACACACCACCAGCCGTCGGTGCACGCTTTCACCAGGCACACACACACATACCACCAGCCATCGGTGTACGCTTTCACCGGCACCCACACCACCAGCAGTCAGTGCACGCTTCCACCAGGCACACACACTACCAGCCTTCAGTGCATGCTTTCACCAGGCACACAAACCACCAACCGTCGGTGCACGCTTTCACCAGGCACACACACACACACCACCAGCCATCGGTGCACGCTTTCACCAGGCACACACACACACACCACCAGCCATCGGTGTACGCTTTCAGTGGGCACACACACCACCAGCCATCAGTGCACGCTTCCACAAGGCTCACACACCACCAGCCGTCAGAGCACGCTTCCATCAGGCACACACCACCAGCCATCAGTGCACGCTTCCATCAGGCACACACCACCAGCCGTTAGTGGACACTTCCACCAGGCACACACACCACCAGCCGTCAGTGCATGATTCCACCAGGCACACACACCACCAGCCATCAGTGCACGCTTCCACCAGGCACACACACCACCAGCTGTCGGTGCACGCTTTCACCAGGCACACACACCACCAGCCATCAGTGCACGCTTCCACCAGGCACACACACACCACCAGCCATCAGTGCATGCTTCCTCCAGGTACACACCACCAGCTGTCAGTGCACGCTTCCACCAGGCACACACACAACCAGCCGTCAATGCACGCTTCCACCGGGTATACACACCCCCAGCCATCAATACACGCTTTCACGGGGCACACACACCCCCAGCCATCAGTGTACGCTTTCACCAGGCACACACACCACCAGCCATCAGTGCACGCTTACACCAGGCAAACACACCACCAGCCGTCAGTGCACGCTTTCACCAGGCACATACACCACCAGCCATCAGTGCACGCTTTCACCAGGCACACACACCACCAATTGTCAGTGCAGCAGGCAGGCTCTTCTCAGAGTTTCTTGGTAAATATATGTTTGATGCCTGGGAGGGAGTAGGTCGAGTTTCCTTAAACCATGCTGAGTATGCAGGTGCAGTGCGTGAACTCCTGTGTGAGTGAGTCATGCTGCCTGGGTCTCACTCACTCCACACTTTTAAATAGCGCCTGCACCAGGCTTTTTCTCATTTGCAAAATTTGGCGCATGCGCACAGCTAGGCAGCCCCCACACCCCCGGGAATGACTGCTTCCTACAAGCATAATGGAAACAACATTCAGAGCTATGAAAACAAGTTCATTTGATGCAAAGACCTGTTAACAAAAGACATGTCCAGCTAGTGTAGATCTGGCAACTTAAACAAAACAGCAACACAAAACAAACAAGCATTGGCATAGCCAATAGGTCTCGCTTTTCGGACCCCATAAGTATTTAGTTATGCAGCAGAATATCCTTGGTGCAACAACACCAACTGCTTGGCTAAACACTTATAAGGTCTCAAATGCGAGACCTATTGGCTATGCCAATGCTTGTTTTTCTTTTGTGATTTTTGTCATCTTTCTTGAGTGCTGTGAACATCTTGTGTAGGCCAGCCTTCTGCTGAAAAAGGTAACCTAGTGTCTGTATATTGTACAACCTCAGGAACATGGTGTTGCTATATTTTTCTAATGTTTTGTAGAACAGTAACAGATATATAAAAATGCAAACATGTTTCCGAGTGGTGGTGGTGGTATGCGCATTACTTTACGCAAATGTGTCATTACAGCATGCAGTTCCCCACAGCACATCAGTCATCAACCTATTTCACATGTTTCAGAATGTCGTCTGACATTTAAGCAGAAATATTCTTATTTCGGGATTAAGCATTGTTTTCTCTTGTCTTTTGGCCTCTTTTAAATCCAAAACTCGAATGGTGGAAATTGTTCACTTGAATTTTTGATGCTGCAATATGTTAAATCTGAGTTCAGCCGCAATGCACACAAAGATGGGCAGATGTTTTATCAAAAAAGTGAGTGTTGAAAGCAGTGTCACACTAATTGTACTAATGACAGAACGCTCACAGAGATGAGCCACAGTGTGAGCACATTTTAAAGATTCACAATAAATAACCATTATATATTTTTTAAACTTAAAATCCATGAAATAAGAGTTTATTTATGTAATTTAGCAATTAACTGCGCTTCCATACAGTGTCACATCTTTGTTTTCTCCTTGAAAATGTACTCTTTCACTTCGTCCATGCCTCGTGTGATTCTGTCACTCCGTGCATGCCTCGAAAACGTACTCCATTATTTCACTCCGTGCATGCCTCGAAAATATATTTCATTCTTTCACTCCGTGCATGCTTATACATTTTTATTTCAAGCTTCTTTCTTTGTTCTACTCGAGATTTGCGTCCTGTCTGTTCATGTGCAGTATGACTCTTTTAATAAAGACATGTCGGCTAATTAATTGCTTCCTGTCTCTTCATTTGCAGCATTGACTCCTGAAAGAAACGTGGGCAATTAATAGCTTTAGCTCCGTTTCGGATCCAGTGAGATCGTGTATTCCCGCACTCAGCCCGAGCAGAGATCGACTGCTTCAGTCTGATCCTGCCCGGGCTGAGTTTATTCTCCGAAGAAAGCCGAAGTGCAGGGGATACACGATACCAGGGGGATACCACATATTACACAACA
>NW_028248438.1:0-107593 GCF_964263255.1 Lissotriton vulgaris
CCATATCGATGAAATTTTAACATTTAATCTTTTGACTCCAAACAACTGTTGGATGTGAATTAAGTCTTTTTCAACTAAAATAAGTGTGTTTAAAGTCATTTATGTGCCTGAAATTGGTCAAAATTGAAGCTTTTGTGTAAGCAAAACTCTGTAAAAATGGCAATTTTGGTCACTCTGATGGGTTAAAAAGTGGTTATTCAACATGAGGCACGATCTATTTGACATTTTGAATCATTTTTGGTATAGTCCGAAAAATTCATTTTCTGATGAAAAACGATGACTCCGGACCTATCGAACGTCCCCAAAATGGTCCATATCGATGACATTTTAACATTAATCCTTTGACTCCAAACGACTGTTGGATGTGAATTAAGTCTTTTTCAACTAAAATACGTGTGTTTAATGTAATTTATGTGCCTGAAATTGGTCAAAATTGAAGCTTTTGTGTAAGCAAAACTCTGTAAAAATGACAATTTTGGTCACTCTGAGGGGTTAAAAAGTGGTTATTCAACATGAGGCAAGATCCATTTGACATTTTGAGTCATTTTTGGTGCAGTCCGAAAAATTAATTTTTTGATGAAAAACGATGACTCCGGACCTGTCGAACGTCCCTAAAATGGTCCATATCGATGAAATTTTAACATTTAATCTTTTGACTCCAAACAACTGTTGGATGTGAATTAAGTCTTTTTCAACTAAAATAAGTGTGTTTAAAGTCATTTATGTGCCTGAAATTGGTCAAAATTGAAGCTTTTGTGTAAGCAAAACTCTGTAAAAATGGCAATTTTGGTCACTCTGATGGGTTAAAAAGTGGGTATTCAACATGAGGCACGATCTATTTGACATTTTGAATCATTTTTGGTATAGTCCGAAAAATTCATTTTCTGATGAAAAACGATGACTCCGGACCTGTCGAACGTACCCAAAATGGTCCATATCGAAGAAATTTTAACATTTAATCTTTTGACTCCAAACAACTGTTGGATGTGAATTAAGTCTTTTTCAACTAAAATAAGTGTGTTTAAAGTCATTTATGTGCCTGAAATCGGTCAAAATTGAAGCTTTTGTGTAAACAAAACTCTGTAAAAATGGCAATTTTGGTCACTCTGAGGGGTTAAAAAGTGGTTATTCAACATGAGGCACGATCCATTTGACATTTTGAATCATTTTTGGTATAGTCCGAAAAATTCATTTTCTGATGAAAAACGATGACTCCGGACCTGTCGAACGTCCCCAAAATGGTCCATATCGATGAAATTTTAACATTTAATCTTTTGACTCCAAACGACTGTTGGATGTGAATTATGACTTTTTCAACTAAAATAAGTGTGTTTAAAGTCATTTATGTGCTTGAAATTGGTCAAAATTGAAGCTTTTGAGTAAGCAAAACTCTGTAAGAATGGCATTTTGGTCACTCTGAGGGGTTAAAAAGTGGTTATTCAACATGAGGCACGATCAATTTGACATTTTAAATCATTTTTGGTATAGTCCGAAAATTTCATTTTCTGATGAAAAACCGATGACTCCGGACCTGTCGAACGTCCCCAAAATGGTCCATATCGATGAAATTTTAACATTTAATCTTTTGACTCCAAACAACTGTTGGCTTTGAATTAAGTCTTTTTCAACTAAAATAAGTGTGTTTAAAGTCATTTATGTGCCTGAAATTGGTCAAAATTGAAGCTTTTGTGTAAGCAAAACTCTGTAAAAATGGCAATTTTGGTCACTCTGAGGGGTTAAAAAGTGGTTATTCAACCTGAGGCACCATCACTTTGACATTTTGAATCATTTTTGGTACAGTCCGTAAAATTCATTTTCTGATGAAAAACGATGACTCCGGACCTGTCGAACGTCCCCAAAATGGTCCATATCGATAAAATTTTAACATTTAATCTTTTGACTCCAAACGACTGTTGGATGTGAATTATGACTTTTTCAACTAAAATAAGTGTGTTTAAAGTCATTTATGTGCCTGAAATTGGTCAAAATTGAAGCTTTTGAGTAAGCAAAACTCTGTAAGAATGGCATTTTGGTCACTCTGAGGGGTTAAAAAGTGGTTATTCAACCTGAGGCACCATCACTTTGACATTTTGAATCATTTTTTGGTACAGTCCGAAAAATTCATTTTCTGATGAAAAACGATGACTCCGGACCTGTCGAATGTCCCCAAAATGGTCCATATCGATGAAATTTTAACATTTAATCTTTTGACTCCAAACAACTGTTGGATGTGAATTAAGTCTTTTTCAACTAAAATAAGTGTGTTTAAAGTCATTTATGTGCCTGAAATTGGTCAAAATTGAAGCTTTTGTTTAAGCAAAACTCTGTAAAAATGGCAATTTTGGTCACTCTGAGGGGTTAAAAAGTGGTTATTCAACCTGAGGCACCATCACTTTGACATTTTGAATCATTTTTGGTACAGTCCGTAAAATTCATTTTCTGATGAAAAACGATGACTCCGGACCTGTCGAACGTACCCAAAATGGTCCATATCGAAGAAATTTTAACATTTAATCTTTTGACTCCAAACAACTGTTGGATGTGAATTAAGTCTTTTTCAACTAAAATAAGTGTGTTTAAAGTCATTTATGTGCCTGAAATCGGTCAAAATTGAAGCTTTTGTGTAAACAAAACTCTGTAAAAATGGCAATTTTGGTCACTCTGAGGGGTTAAAAAGTGGTTATTCAACATGAGGCACGATCCATTTGACATTTTGAATCATTTTTGGTATAGTCCGAAAAATTCATTTTCTGATGAAAAACGATGACTCCGGACCTGTCGAACGTCCCCAAAATGGTCCATATCGATGAAATTTTAACATTTAATCTTTTGACTCCAAACGACTGTTGGATGTGAATTATGACTTTTTCAACTAAAATAAGTGTGTTTAAAGTCATTTATGTGCTTGAAATTGGTCAAAATTGAAGCTTTTGAGTAAGCAAAACTCTGTAAGAATGGCATTTTGGTCACTCTGAGGGGTTAAAAAGTGGTTATTCAACATGAGGCACGATCAATTTGACATTTTAAATCATTTTTGGTATAGTCCGAAAATTTCATTTTCTGATGAAAAACCGATGACTCCGGACCTGTCGAACGTCCCCAAAATGGTCCATATCGATGAAATTTTAACATTTAATCTTTTGACTCCAAACAACTGTTGGCTTTGAATTAAGTCTTTTTCAACTAAAATAAGTGTGTTTAAAGTCATTTATGTGCCTGAAATTGGTCAAAATTGAAGCTTTTGTGTAAGCAAAACTCTGTAAAAATGGCAATTTTGGTCACTCTGAGGGGTTAAAAAGTGGTTATTCAACCTGAGGCACCATCACTTTGACATTTTGAATCATTTTTGGTACAGTCCGTAAAATTCATTTTCTGATGAAAAACGATGACTCCGGACCTGTCGAACGTCCCCAAAATGGTCCATATCGATAAAATTTTAACATTTAATCTTTTGACTCCAAACGACTGTTGGATGTGAATTATGACTTTTTCAACTAAAATAAGTGTGTTTAAAGTCATTTATGTGCCTGAAATTGGTCAAAATTGAAGCTTTTGAGTAAGCAAAACTCTGTAAGAATGGCATTTTGGTCACTCTGAGGGGTTAAAAAGTGGTTATTCAACCTGAGGCACCATCACTTTGACATTTTGAATCATTTTTTGGTACAGTCCGAAAAATTCATTTTCTGATGAAAAACGATGACTCCGGACCTGTCGAATGTCCCCAAAATGGTCCATATCGATGAAATTTTAACATTTAATCTTTTGACTCCAAACAACTGTTGGATGTGAATTAAGTCTTTTTCAACTAAAATAAGTGTGTTTAAAGTCATTTATGTGCCTGAAATTGGTCAAAATTGAAGCTTTTGTTTAAGCAAAACTCTGTAAAAATGGCAATTTTGGTCACTCTGAGGGGTTAAAAAGTGGTTATTCAACCTGAGGCACCATCACTTTGACATTTTGAATCATTTTTGGTACAGTCCGTAAAATTCATTTTCTGATGAAAAACGATGACTCCGGACCTGTCGAACGTCCCCAAAATGGTCCATATCGATAAAATTTTAACATTTAATCTTTTGACTCCAAACGACTGTTGGATGTGAATTATGACTTTTTCAACTAAAATAAGTGTGTTTAAAGTCATTTATGTGCCTGAAATTGGTCAAAATTGAAGCTTTTGAGTAAGCAAAACTCTGTAAGAATGGCATTTTGGTCACTCTGAGGGGTTAAAAAGTGGTTATTCAACATGAGGCAAGATCCATTTGACATTTTGAATCATTTTTGGTACAGTCCGAAAAATTAATTTTTTGATGAAAAACGATGACTCCGGACCTGTCGAACGTCCCTAAAATGATCCATATCGATGAAATTTTAACATTTAATCTTTTGACTCCAAACAACTGTTGGATGTGAATTAAGTCTTTTTCAACTAAAATAAGTGTGTTTAAAGTCATTTATGTGCCTGAAATTGGTCAAAATTGAAGCTTTTGTGTAAGCAAAACTCTGTAAAAATGGCAATTTTGGTCACTCTGATGGGTTAAAAAGTGGGTATTCAACATGAGGCACGATCTATTTGACATTTTGAATCATTTTTGGTATAGTCCGAAAAATTCATTTTCTGATGAAAAACGATGACTCCGGACCTGTCGAACGTACCCAAAATGGTCCATATCGATGAAATTTTAACATTTAATCTTTTGACTCCAAACAACTGTTGGATGTGAATTAAGTCTTTTTCAACTAAAATAAGTGTGTTTAAAGTCATTTATGTGCCTGAAATTGGTCAAAATTGAAGCTTTTGTGTAAGCAAAACTCTGTAAAAATGGCAATTTTGGTCACTCTGAGGGGTTAAAAAGTGGTTATTCAACATGAGGCACGATCCATTTGACATTTTGAATCATTTTTGGTACAGTCCGAAAAATTCATTTTCTGATGAAAAACGATGACTCCGGACCTGCTTTGTATGAAAAAGCTTATATTAATCCCAATTGACAAATAATTTTTTATGTCTGTGTATTATGTATTTTTAACTATAAACTAACTGTTATAGATTGTTTGATGTTTTTAAGAAATGTATGTAATTTATATGTGTGTGCTTTTATGAGTGTACAACTCGAATAAAGCTTTTTCAATCAATCATTTTTGGTATAGTCCGAAAAATTCATTTTCTGATGAAAAACGATGACTCCGGACCTGTCGAACATCCCCAAAATGGTCCATATCGATGAAATTTTAACATTTAATCTTTTGACTCCAAACGACTGTTGGATGTGAATTAAGTCTTTTTCAACTAAAATAAGTGTGTTTAAAGTAATTCATGTGCCTGAAATTGGTCAAAATTGAAGCTTTTGTGTAAGCAAAACTCTGTAAAAAAGGGAATTTTGGTCACTCTGAGGGGTTAAAAAGTGGTTATTCAACCTGAGGCACCATCACTTTGACATTTTGAATCATTTTTTGGTACAGTCCGAAAAATTCATTTTCTGATGAAAAACGATGACTCCGGACCTGTCGAATGTCCCCAAAATGGTCCATATCGATGAACTTTTAACATTTAATCTTTTGACTCCAAACAACTGTTGGATGTGAATTAAGTCTTTTTCAACTAAAATAAGTGTGTTTAAAGTCATTTATGTGCCTGAAATTGGTCAAAATTTAAGCTTTTGTGTAAGCAAAACTCTGTAAAAATGGCAATTTTGGTCACTCTGATGGGTTAAAAAGTGGTTATTCAACATGAGGCACAATCTATTTGACATTTTGAATCATTTTTGGTATAGTCCGAAAAATTCATTTTCTGATGAAAAACGATGACTCCGGACCTGTCGAACGTACCCAAAATGGTCCATATCGATGAAATTTTAACATTTAATCTTTTGACTCCAAACGACTGTTGGATGTGAATTATGACTTTTTCAACTAAAATAAGTGTGTTTAAAGTCATTTATGTGCCTGAAATTGGTCAAAATTGAAGCTTTTGTGTAAGCAAAACTCTGTAAAAATGGCAATTTTGGTCACTCTGAGGGGTTAAAAAGTGGTTATTCAACATGAGGCACGATCCATTTGACATTTTGAATCATTTTTGGTACAGTCTGAAAAATTAATTTTTTGATGAAAAACGATGACTCCGGACCTGTCGAACATCCCCAAAATGGTCCATATCGATGAAATTTTAACATTTAATCTTTTGACTCCAAACGACTGTTGGATGTGAATTAAGTCTTTTTCAACTAAAATAAGTGTGTTTAAAGTAATTTATGTGCCTGAAATTGGTCAAAATTGAAGCTTTTGTGTAAGCAAAACTCTGTAAAAAAGGGAATTTTGGTCACTCTGAGGGGTTAAAAAGTGGTTATTCAACCTGAGGCACCATCACTTTGACATTTTGAATCATTTTTTGGTACAGTCCGAAAAATTCATTTTCTGATGAAAAACGATGACTCCGGACCTGTCGAATGTCCCCAAAATGGTCCATATCGATGAAATTTTAACATTTAATCTTTTGACTCCAAACAACTGTTGGATGTGAATTAAGTCTTTTTCAACTAAAATAAGTGTGTTTAAAGTCATTTATGTGCCTGAAATTGGTCAAAATTGAAGCTTTTGTTTAAGCAAAACTCTGTAAAAATGGCAATTTTGGTCACTCTGATGGGTTAAAAAGTGGTTATTCAACATGAGGCACGATCTATTTGACATTTTGAATCATTTTTGGTATAGTCCGAAAAATTCATTTTCTGATGAAAAACGATGACTCCGGACCGGTCGAACGTCTCCAAAATGGTCCATATCGATGAAATTTTAACATTTAATCTTTTGACTCCAAACGACTGTTGGATGTGAATTAAGTCTTTTTCAACTAAAATAAGTGTGTTTAAAGTCATTTATGTGCCTGAAATTGGTCAAAATTGAAGCTTTTGTGTAAGCAAAACTCTGTAAAAATGGCAATTTTGGTCACTCTGAGGGGTTAAAAAGTGGTTATTCAACATGAGGCACGATCCATTTGACATTTTGAATCATTTTTGGTATAGTCCGAAAAATTCATTTTCTGATGAAAAACGATGACTCCGGACCTGTCGAACGTACCCAAAATGGTCCATATCGATGAAATTTTAACATTTAATCTTTTGACGCCAAACGACTGTTGGATGTGAATTATGACTTTTTCAACTAAAATAAGTGTGTTTAAAGTCATTTATGTGCCTGAAATTGGTCAAAATTGAAGCTTTTGTGTAAGCAAAACTCTGTAAAAATGGCAATTTTGGTCACTCTGAGGGGTTAAAAAGTGGTTATTCAACATGAGGCACGATCCATTTGACATTTTGAATCATTTTTGGTACAGTCTGAAAAATTAATTTTTTGATGAAAAACGATGACTCCGGACCTGTCGAACATCCCCAAAATGGTCCATATCGATGAAATTTTAACATTTAATCTTTTGACTCCAAACGACTGTTGGATGTGAATTAAGTCTTTTTCAACTAAAATAAGTGTGTTTAAAGTAATTTATGTGCCTGAAATTGGTCAAAATTGAAGCTTTTGTGTAAGCAAAACTCTGTAAAAAAGGGAATTTTGGTCACTCTGAGGGGTTAAAAAGTGGTTATTCAACCTGAGGCACCATCACTTTGACATTTTGAATCATTTTTTGGTACAGTCCGAAAAATTCATTTTCTGATGAAAAACGATGACTCCGGACCTGTCGAATGTCCCCAAAATGGTCCATATCGATGAAATTTTAACATTTAATCTTTTGACTCCAAACAACTGTTGGATGTGAATTAAGTCTTTTTCAACTAAAATAAGTGTGTTTAAAGTCATTTATGTGCCTGAAATTGGTCAAAATTGAAGCTTTTGTTTAAGCAAAACTCTGTAAAAATGGCAATTTTGGTCACTCTGATGGGTTAAAAAGTGGTTATTCAACATGAGGCACCATCACTTTGACATTTTGAATCATTTTTGGTATAGTCTGAAAAATTCATTTTCTGACGTAAAACGATGACTCCGGACCTGTCGAACGTCCCCAAAATGGTCCATATAGATGAAATTTTAACATTTAATCTTTTGACTCCAAACAACTGTTGGATGTGAATTAAGTCTTTTTCAACTAAAATAAGTGTGTTTAAAGTCATTTATGTGCCTGAAATTGGTAAAAATTGAAGCTTTTGTGTAAGCAAAACTCTGTAAAAATGGCAATTTTGGTCACTCTGAGGGGTTAAAAAGTGGTTATTCAACCTGAGGCACCATCACTTTGACATTTTGAATCGTTTTTGGTACAGTCCGAAAAATTCATTTTCTGATGAAAAACGATGACTCCGGACCTGTCGAACGTCCCCAAAATGGTCCATATAGATGAAATTTTAACATTTAATCTTTTGACTCCAAACAACTGTTGGATGTGAATTAAGTCTTTTTCAACTAAAATAAGTGTGTTTAAAGTCATTTATGTGCCTGAAATTGGTCAAAATTTAAGCTTTTGTGTAAGCAAAACTCTGTAAAAATGGCAATTTTGGTCACTCTGAGGGGTTAAAAAGTGGTTATTCAACATGAGGCACGATCTATTTGACATTTTGAATCATTTTTGGTATAGTCCGAAAAATTCATTTTCTGATGAAAAACGATGACTCCGGACCGGTCGAACGTCTCCAAAATGGTCCATATCGATGAAATTTTAACATTTAATCTTTTGACTCCAAACGACTGTTGGATGTGAATTATGACTTTTTCAACTAAAATAAGTGTGTTTAAAGTCATTTATGTGCCTGAAATTGGTCAAAATTGAAGCTTTTGAGTAAGCAAAACTCTGTAAAAATGGCAATTTTGGTCACTCTGAGGGGTTAAAAAGTGGTTATTCAACATGAGGCACGATCAATTTGACATTTTGAATCATTTTTGGTACAGTCCGAAAATTTCATTTTCTGATGAAAAACGATGACTCCGGACCTGTCGAACGTCCCCAAAATGGTCCATAGCGATGAAATTTTAACATTTAATCTTTTGACTCCAAACGACTGTTGGATGTGAATTAAGTCTTTTTCAACTAAAATAAGTGTGTTTAAAGTCATTTATGTGCCTGAAATTGGTCAAAATTGAAGCTTTTGTGTAAGCAAAACTCTGTAAAAATGGCAATTTTGGTCACTCTGAGGGGTTAAAAAGTGGTTATTCAACATGAGGCACGATCTATTTGACATTTTGAATCATTTTTGGTATAGTCCGAAAAATTCATTTTCTGATGAAAAACGATGACTCCGGACCTGTCGAACGTCTCCAAAATGGTCCATATCGATGAAATTTTAACATTTAATCTTTTGACTCCAAACGACTGTTGGATGTGAATTATGACTTTTTCAACTAAAATAAGTGTTTAAAGTCATTTATGTGCCTGAAATTGGTCAAAATTGAAGCTTTTGAGTAAGCAAAACTCTGTAAAAATGGCAATTTTGGTCACTCTGAGGGGTTAAAAAGTGGTTATTCAACATGAGGCACGATCAATTTGACATTTTGAATCATTTTTGGTATAGTCCGAAAATTTCATTTTCTGATGAAAAACGATGACTCCGGACCTGTCGAACGTCCCCAAAATGGTCCATAGTGATGAAATTTTAACATTTAATCTTTTGACTCCAAACGACTGTTGGATGTGAATTAAGTCTTTTTCAACTAAAATAAGTGTGTTTAAAGTCATTTATGTGCCTGAAATTGGTCAAAATTGAAGCTTTTGTGTAAGCAAAACTCTGTAAAAATGGCAATTTTGGTCACTCTGAGGGGTTAAAAAGTGGTTATATAACATGAGGCACGATCTATTTGACATTTTGAATCATTTTTGGTATAGTCCGAAAAATTAATTTTCTGATGAAAAACGATGACTCCGGACCTGTCAAACGTCCCCAAAATGGTCCATATCGATGAAATTTTAACATTTAATCTTTTGACTCCAAACAACTGTTGGATGTGAATTAAGTCTTTTTCAACTAAAATAAGTGTGTTTAAAGTCATTTATGTGCGTGAAATTGGTCAAAATTGAAACTTTTGAGTAAGCAAAACTCTGTAAAAATGGCAATTTCGGTCACTCTGAGGGGTTAAAAAGTGGTTATTCAACATGAGGCACCATCACTTTGACATTTTGAATCATTTTTGGTACAGTCCGAAAAATTCATTTTCTGATGAAAAACGATGACTCCGGACCTGTCGAACGTACCCAAAATGGTCCATATCGATGAAATTTTAACATTTAATCTTTTGACTCCAAACGACTGTTGGATGTGAATTAAGTCTTTTTCAACTAAAATAAGTGTGTTTAAAGTAATTTATGTGCCTGAAATTGGTCAAAATTGAAGCTTTTGTGTAAGCAAAACTCTGTTAAAATGGCAATTTTGGTCACTCTGAGGGGTTAAAAAGTGGTTATTCAACATGAGGCAAGATCCATTTGACATTTTGAATCATTTTTGGTATAGTCCGAAAAATTCATTTTCTGATGAAAAACGATGACTCCGGACCTGTCGAACGTACCCAAAATGGTCCATATCGATGAAATTTTAACATTTAATCTTTTGACTCCAAACAACAGTTGGATGTGAATTAAGTCTTTTTCAACTAAAATAAGTGTGTTTAAAGTCATTTATGTGCCTGAAATTGGTCAAAATTGAAGCTTTTGTGTAAGCAAAACTCTGTAAAAATGGCAATTTTGGTCACTCTGAGTGGTTAAAAAGTGGTTATTCAACATGAGGCACGATCCATTTGACATTTTGAATCATTTTTGGTATAGTCCGAAAAATTCATTTTCTGATGAAAAACGATGACTCCGGACCTGTCGAACGTACCCAAAATGGTCCATATCGATGAAATTTTAACATTTAATCTTTTGACTCCAAACGACTGTTGGATGGGAATTATGACTTTTTCAACTAAAATAAGTGTGTTTAAAGTCATTTATGTGCCTGAAATTGGTCAAAATTGAAGCTTTTGTGTAAGCAAAACTCTGTAAAAATGGCAATTTTGGTCACTCTGAGGGGTTAAAAAGTGGTTATTCAACATGAGGCACGATCCATTTGACATTTTGAATCATTTTTGGTACAGTCTGAAAAATTAATTTTTTGATGAAAAACGATGACTCCGGACCTGTCGAACATCCCCAAAATGGTCCATATCGATGAAATTTTAACATTTAATCTTTTGACTCCAAACGACTGTTGGATGTGAATTAAGTCTTTTTCAACTAAAATAAGTGTGTTTAAAGTAATTTATGTGCCTGAAATTGGTCAAAATTGAAGCTTTTGTGTAAGCAAAACTCTGTAAAAAAGGGAATTTTGGTCACTCTGAGGGGTTAAAAAGTGGTTATTCAACCTGAGGCACCATCACTTTGACATTTTGAATCATTTTTGGTATAGTCCGAAAAATTCATTTTCTGATGAAAAACGATGACTCCGGACCTGTCGAAGGTCCCCAAAATGGTCCATATCGATGAAATTTTAACATTTAATCTTTTGACTCCAAATGACTGTTGGATGTGAATTATGACTTTTTCAACTAAAATAAGTGTGTTTAAAGTCATTTATGTGCCTGAAATTGGTCAAAATTTAAACTTTTGAGTAAGCAAAACTCTGTAAAAATGGCAATTTTGGTCACTCTGAGGGGTTAAAAAGGGGTTATTCAACATGAGGCACCATCACTTTGACATTTTGAATCATTTTTGGTATAGTCTGAAAAATTCATTTTCTGATGTAAAACGATGACTCCGGACCTGTCGAACATCCCCAAAATGGTCCATAGCGATGAAATTTTAACATTTAATCTTTTGACTCCAAACAACTGTTGGATTTGAATTAAGTCTTTTTCAACTAAAATAAGTGTGTTTAAAGTCATTTATGTGCCTGAAATTGGTCAAAATTGAAGCTTTTGTGTAAGCAAAACTCTGTAAAAATGGCAATTTTGGTCACTCTGAGGGGTTAAAAAGTGGTTATTCAACATGAGGCACGATCTATTTGACATTTTGAATCATTTTTGGTATAGTCCGAAAAATTCATTTTCTGATGAAAAACGATGACTCCGGACCTGTCGAACGTCCCCAAAATGGTCCATATCGATGAAATTTTAACATTTAATCTTTTGACTCCAAACGACTGTTGGATGTGAATTATGACTTTTTCAACTAAAATAAGTGTGTTTAAGGCCATTTATGTGCCTGAAATTGGTCAAAATTGAAGCTTTTGTGTAAGCAAAACTCTGTAAAAATGGCAATTTTGTTCACTCTGAGGGGTTAAAAAGTGGTTATTCAACCTGAGGCACCATCACTTTGACATTTTGAATCGTTTTTGGTACAGTCCGAAAAATTCATTTTCTGATGAAAAACGATGACTCCGGACCTGTCGAACGTCCCCAAAATGGTCCATATAGATGAAATTTTAACATTTAATCTTTTGACTCCAAACAACTGTTGGATGTGAATTAAGTCTTTTTCAACTAAATAAGTGTGTTTAAAGTCATTTATGTGCCTGAAATTGGTCAAAATTGAAGCTTTTGTGTAAGCAAAACTCTGTAAAAATGGCAATTTTGGTCACTCTGAGGGATTAAAAAGTGGTTATTCAACATGAGGCACGATCTATTTGACATTTTGAATCATTTTTGGTATAGTCTGAAAAATTCATTTTCTGATGAAAAACGATGACTCCGGACCTGTCGAACGTCTCCAAAATGGTCCATATCGATGAAATTTTAACATTTAATCTTTTGACTCCAAACGACTGTTGGATGTGAATTATGACTTTTTCAACTAAAATAAGTGTGTTTAAAGTCATTTATGTGCCTGAAATTGGTCAAAATTGAAGCTTTTGAGTAAGCAAAACTCTGTAAAAATGGCAATTTTGGTCACTCTGAGGGGTTAAAAAGTGGTTATTCAACATGAGGCACGATCAATTTGACATTTTGAATCATTTTTGGTATAGTCCGAAAATTTCATTTTCTGATGAAAAACGATGACTCCGGACCTGTCGAACTTCCCCAAAATGGTCCCATAGCGATGAAATTTTAACATTTAATCTTTTGACTCCAAACGACTGTTGGATGTGAATTAAGTCTTTTTCAACTAAAATAAGTGTGTTTAAAGTCATTTATGTGCCTGAAATTGGTCAAAATTGAAGCTTTTGTGTAAGCAAAACTCTGTAAAAATGGCAATTTTGGTCACTCTGAGGGGTTAAAAAGTGGTTATATAACATGAGGCACGATCTATTTGACATTTTGAATCATTTTTGGTATAGTCCGAAAAATTAATTTTCTGATGAAAAACGATGACTCCGGACCTGTCGAACGTCCCCAAAATGGTCCATATCGATGAAATTTTAACATTTAATCTTTTGACTCCAAACAACTGTTGGATGTGAATTAAGTCTTTTTCAACTAAAATAAGTGTGTTTAAAGTCATTTATGTGCGTGAAATTGGTCAAAATTGAAACTTTTGAGTAAGCAAAACTCTGTAAAAATGGCAATTTCGGTCACTCTGAGGGGTTAAAAAGTGGTTATTCAACATGAGGCACCATCACTTTGACATTTTGAATCATTTTTGGTACAGTCCGAAAAATTCATTTTCTGATGAAAAACGATGACTCCGGACCTGTCGAACGTACCCAAAATGGTCCATATCGATGAAATTTTAACATTTAATCTTTTGACTCCAAACAACTGTTGGATTTGAATTAAGTCTTTTTCAACTAAAATAAGTGTGTTTAAAGTCATTTATGTGCCTGAAATTGGTCAAAATTGAAGCTTTTTTGTAAGCAAAACTCTGTAAAAATGGCAATTTTGGTCACTCTGAGGGGTTAAAAAGTCGTTATTCAACCTGAGGCACCATCACTTTGACATTTTGAATCGTTTTTGGTACAGTCCGAAAAATTCATTTTCTGATGAAAAACGATGACTCCGGACCTGTCGAACGTCCCCAAAATGGTCCATATAGATGAAATTTTAACATTTAATCTTTTGACTCCAAACAACTGTTGGATGTGAATTAAGTCTTTTTCAACTAAAATAAGTGTGTTTAAAGTCATTTATGTGCCTGAAATTGGTCAAAATTGAAGCTTTTGTGTAAGCAAAACTCTGTAAAAATGGCAATTTTGGTCACTCTGAGGGGTTAAAAAGTGGTTATTCAACATGAGGCACGATCTATTTGACATTTTGAATCATTTTTGGTATAGTCCGAAAAATTCATTTTCTGATGAAAAACGATGACTCCGGACCTGTCGAACGTCTCCAAAATGGTCCATATCGATGAAATTTTAACATTTAATCTTTTGACTCCAAACGACTGTTGGGTGTGAATTATGACTTTTTCAACTAAAATAAGTGTGTTTAAAGTCATTTATGTGCCTAAAATTGGTCAAAATTGAAGCTTTTGAGTAAGCAAAACTCTGTAAAAATGGCAATTTTGGTCACTCTGAGGGGTTAAAAAGTGGTTATTCAACATGAGGCACGATCTATTTGACATTTTGAATCATTTTTGGTATAGTCCGAAAAATTCATTTTCTGATGAAAAACGATGACTCCGGACCTGTCGAACGTCCCCAAAATGGTCCATATCGATGAAATTTTAACATTTAATCTTTTGACTCCAAACGACTGTTGGATGTGAATTATGACTTTTTCAACTAAAATAAGTGTGTTTAAAGTCATTTATGTGCCTGAAATTGGTCAAAATTTAAACTTTTGAGTAAGCAAAACTCTGTAAAAATGTCAATTTTGGTCACTCTGAGGGGTTAAAAAGTGGTTATTCAACATGAGGCACCATCACTTTGACATTTTGAATCATTTTTGGTATAGTCTGAAAAATTCATTTTCTGATGTAAAACGATGACTCCGGACCTGTCGAACGTCCCCAAAATGGTCCATAGCGATGAAATTTTAACATTTAATCTTTTGACTCCAAACAACTGTTGGATTTGAATTAAGTCTTTTTCAACTAAAATAAGTGTGTTTAAAGTCATTTATGTGCCTGAAATTGGTCAAAATTGAAGCTTTTGTGTAAGCAAAACTCTGTAAAAATGGCAATTTTGGTCACTCTGAGGGGTTAAAAAGTGGTTATTCAACCTGAGGCACCATCACTTTGACATTTTGAATCGTTTTTGGTACAGTCCGAAAAATTCATTTTCTGATGAAAAACGATGACTCCGGACCTGTCGAACGTCCCAAAATGGTCCATATAGATGAAATTTTAACATTTAATCTTTTGACTCCAAACAACTGTTGGATGTGAATTAAGTCTTTTTCAACTAAAATAAGTGTGTTTAAAGTCATTTATGTGCCTGAAATTGGTCAAAATTGAAGCTTTTGTGTAAGCAAAACTCTGTAAAAATGGCAATTTTGGTCACTCTGAGGGGTTAAAAAGTGGTTATTCAACATGAGGCACGATCTATTTGACATTTTGAATCATTTTTGGTATAGTCCGAAAAATTCATTTTCTGATGAAAAACGATGACTCCGGACCTGTCGAACGTCCCCAAAATGGTCCATAGCGATGAAATTTTAACATTTAATCTTTTGACTCCAAACGACTGTTGGATGTGAATTAAGTCTTTTTCAACTAAAATAAGTGTGTTTAAAGTCATTTATGTGCCTGAAATTGGTCAAAATTGAAGCTTTTGTGTAAGCAAAACTCTGTAAAAATGGCAATTTTGGTCACTCTGAGGGGTTAAAAAGTGGTTATTCAACATGAGGCACGATCTATTTGACATTTTGAATCATTTTTGGTATAGTCCGAAAAATTCATTTTCTGATGAAAAACGATGACTCCGGACCTGTCGAACGTCTCCAAAATGGTCCCATATCGATGAAATTTTAACATTTAATCTTTTGACTCCCAAACGACTGTTGGATGTGAATTATGACTTTTTCAACTAAAATAAGTGTGTTTAAAGTCATTTATGTGCCTGAAATTGGTCAAAATTGAAGCTTTTGAGTAAGCAAAACTCTGTAAAAATGGCAATTTTGGTCACTCTGAGGGGTTAAAAAGTGGTTATTCAACATGAGGCACGATCAATTTGACATTTTGAATCATTTTTGGTATAGTCCGAAAATTTCATTTTCTGATGAAAAACGATGACTCCGGACCTGTCGAACGTCCCCAAAATGGTCCATAGCGATGAAATTTTAACATTTAATCTTTTGACTCCAAACGACTGTTGGATGTGAATTAAGTCTTTTTCAACTAAAATAAGTGTGTTTAAAGTCATTTATGTGCCTGAAATTGGTCAAAATTGAAGCTTTTGTGTAAGCAAAACTCTGTTAAAATGGCAATTTTGGTCACTCTGAGGGGTTAAAAAGTGGTTATTCAACATGAGGCACCATCACTTTGACATTTTGAATCATTTTTGGTACAGTCCGAAAAATTCATTTTCTGATGAAAAACGATGACTCCGGACCTGTCGAACGTACCCAAAATGGTCCATATCGATGAAATTTTAACATTTAATCTTTTGACTCCAAACAACTGTTGGATGTGAATTAAGTCTTTTTCAACTAAAATAAGTGTGTTTAAAGTCATTTATGTGCCTGAAATTGGTCAAAATTGAAGCTTTTGTGTAAGCAAAACTCTGTAAAAATGGCAATTTTGGTCACTCTGAGGGGTTAAAAAGTGGTTATTCAACATGAGGCACGATCCATTTGACATTTTGAATCATTTTTGGTATAGTCCGAAAAATTCATTTTCTGATGAAAAACGATGACTCCGGACCTGTCTAACGTCCCCAAAATGTTCCATATCGATGACATTTTAACATTTAATCCTTTGACTCCAAACAACTGTTGGATGTGAATTATGACTTTTTCAACTAAAATAAGTGTGTTTAAAGTCATTTATGTGCCTGAAATTGGTCAAAATTGAAGCTTTTGTGTAAGCAAAACTCTGTAAAAATGGCAATTTTGGTCACTCTGAGGGGTTAAAAAGTGGTTATTCAACATGAGGCACGATTCATTTGACATTTTGAATCATTTTTGGTATAGTCCGAAAAATTCATTTTCTGATGAAAAACGATGACTCCGGACCTGTCGAACGTCCCCAAAATGGTCCATATCGATGAAATTTTAACATTTAATCTTTTGACTCCAAACGACTGTTGGATGTGAATTATGACTTTTTCAACTAAAATAAGTGTGTTTAAAGTCATTTATATGCCTGAAATAGGTCAAAATTGAAGCTTTTGTGTAAGCAAAACTCTGTAAAAATGGCAATTTTGGTCACTCTGAGGGGTTAAAAAGTGGTTATTCAACATGAGGCACGATCAATTTGACATTTTGAATCATTTTTGGTATAGTCCGAAAAATTCATTTTCTGATGAAAAACGATGACTCCGGACCTGTCGAACGTCCCCAAAATGGTCCATATCGATGAAATTTTAACATTTAATCTTTTGACTCCAAACGACTGTTGGATGTGAATTAAGTCTTTTTCAACTAAAATAAGTGTGTTTAAAGTAATTTATGTGCCTGAAATTGGTCAAAATTGAAGCTTTTGTGTAAGCAAAACTCTGTAAAAATGGCAATTTTGGTCACTCTGAGGGGTTAAAAAGTGGTTATTCACCATGAGGCAAGATCCATTTGACATTTTGAATCATTTTTGGTACAGTCCGAAAAATTAATTTTCTGATGAAAAACGATGACTCCGGACTTGTCGAACGTACCCAAAATGGTCCATATCGATGAAATTTTAACATTTAATCTTTTGACTCCAAACAACTGTTGGATGTGAATTAAGTCTTTTTCAACTAAAATAAGTGTGTTTAAAGTCATTTATGTGCCTGAAATTGGTCAAAATTGAAGCTTTTGTGTAAGCAAAACTCTGTAAAAATGGCAATTTTGGTCACTCTGATGGGTTAAAAAGTGGTTATTCAACATGAGGCACGATGTATTTGACATTTTGAATCATTTTTGGTATAGTCCGAAAAATTCATTTTCTGATGAAAAACGATGACTCCGGACCTGTCGAACACCCCCAAAATGGCCCATATCGATGAAATTTTAACATTTAATCTTTTGACTCCAAACGACCGTTGGATGTGAATTAAGTCTTTTTCAACTAAAATAAGTGTGTTTAAAGTCATTTATGTGCCTGAAATTGGTCAAAATTGAAGCTTTTGTGTAAGCAAAACTCTGTAAAAATGGCAATTTTGGTCACTCTGATTGGTTAAAAAGTGGTTATTCAACATGAGGCACGATCCATTTGACATTTTGAATCATTTTTGGTATAGTCTGAAAAATTCATTTTCTGATGAAAAACGATGACTCCGGACCTGTCGAACATCCCCAAAATGGTCCAAATCGATGAAATTTTAACATTTAATCTTTTGACTCCAAACAACTGTTGGATTTGAATTAAGTCTTTTTCAACTAAAATAAGTGTGTTTAAAGTCATTTATGTGCCTGAAATTGGTCAAAATTGAAGCTTTTGTGTAAGCAAAACTCTGTAAAAATGGCAATAATTTTGGTCACTCTGAGGGGTTAAAAAGTGGTTATTCAACCTGAGGCACCATCACTTTGACATTTTGAATCATTTTTTGGTACAGTACAAAAAATTCATTTTCTGATGAAAAACGATGACTCCGGACCTGTCGAACGTCCCCAAAATGATCCATATCGATGACATTTTAACATTTAATCCTTTGACTCCAAACGACTGTTGGATGTGAATCATGACTTTTTCAACTAAAATAAGTGCGTTTAAAGTCATTTATGTCCCTGAAATTGGTCAAAATTGAAGCTTTTGTGTAAGCAAAACTCTGTAAAAATGGCAATTTTGGTCACTCTGAGGGGTTAAAAAGTGGTTATTCAACATGAGGCACGATCAATTTGACATTTTGAATCATTTTTGGTATAGTCCGAAAAATTCATTTTCTGATGAAAAACGATGACTCCGGACCTGTTGAACGTCCCCAAAATGGTCCATATCGATGAAATTTTAACATTTAATCTTTAGACTCCAAACGACTGTTGGATGTGAATTAAGTCTTTTTCAACTAAAATAAGTGTGTTTAAAGTAATTTATGTGCCTGAAATTGGTCAAAATTGAAGCTTTTGTGTAAGCAAAACTCTGTTAAAATGGCAATTTTGGTCACTCTGAGGGGTTAAAAAGTGGTTATATAACATGAGGCACGATCTATTTGACATTTTGAATCATTTTTGGTATAGTCCGAAAAATTCATTTTCTGATGAAAAACGATGACTCCGGACCTGTCGAACGTCCCCAAAATGGTCCATATCGATGAAATTTTAACATTTAATCTTTTGACTCCAAACGACTGTTGGATGTGAATTATGACTTTTTCAAATAAAATAAGTGTGTTTAAAGTCATTTATGTGCCTGAAATTGGTCAAAATTGAAGCTTTTGAGTAAGCAAAACTCTGTAAAAATGGCAATTTTGGTCACTCTGAGGGGTTAAAAAGTGGTTATTCAACATGAGGCACGATCAATTTGACATTTTGAATCATTTTTGGTATAGTCCGAAAAATTCATTTTCTGTTGAAAAACGATGACTCCGGACCTGTCGAACGTCCCCAAAATGGTCCATATCGATGACATTTTAACATTTAATCTTTTGACTCCAAATGACTGTTGGATGTGAATTATGACTTTTTCAACTAAAATAAGTGTGTTTAAAGTCATTTATGTGCCTGAAATTGGTCAAAATTTAAACTTTTGAGTAAGCAAAACTCTGTAAAAATGGCAATTTTGGTCACTCTGAGGGGTTAAAAAGGGGTTATTCAACATGAGGCACCATCACTTTGACATTTTGAATCATTTTTGGTATAGTCTGAAAAATTCATTTTCTGATGTAAAACGATGACTCCGGACCTGTCGAACATCCCCAAAATGGTCCATAGCGATGAAATTTTAACATTTAATCTTTTGACTCCAAACAACTGTTGGATTTGAATTAAGTCTTTTTCAACTAAAATAAGTGTGTTTAAAGTCATTTATGTGCCTGAAATTGGTCAAAATTGAAGCTTTTGTGTAAGCAAAACTCTGTAAAAATGGCAATTTTGGTCACTCTGAGGGGTTAAAAAGTGGTTATTCAACATGAGGCACGATCTATTTGACATTTTGAATCATTTTTGGTATAGTCCGAAAAATTCATTTTCTGATGAAAAACGATGACTCCGGACCTGTCGAACGTCCCCAAAATGGTCCATATCGATGAAATTTTAACATTTAATCTTTTGACTCCAAACGACTGTTGGATGTGAATTATGACTTTTTCAACTAAAATAAGTGTGTTTAAGGCCATTTATGTGCCTGAAATTGGTCAAAATTGAAGCTTTTGTGTAAGCAAAACTCTGTAAAAATGGCAATTTTGTTCACTCTGAGGGGTTAAAAAGTGGTTATTCAACCTGAGGCACCATCACTTTGACATTTTGAATCGTTTTTGGTACAGTCCGAAAAATTCATTTTCTGATGAAAAACGATGACTCCGGACCTGTCGAACGTCCCCAAAATGGTCCATATAGATGAAATTTTAACATTTAATCTTTTGACTCCAAACAACTGTTGGATGTGAATTAAGTCTTTTTCAACTAAAATAAGTGTGTTTAAAGTCATTTATGTGCCTGAAATTGGTCAAAATTGAAGCTTTTGTGTAAGCAAAACTCTGTAAAAATGGCAATTTTGGTCACTCTGAGGGATTAAAAAGTGGTTATTCAACATGAGGCACGATCTATTTGACATTTTGAATCATTTTTGGTATAGTCTGAAAAATTCATTTTCTGATGAAAAACGATGACTCCGGACCTGTCGAACGTCTCCAAAATGGTCCATATCGATGAAATTTTAACATTTAATCTTTTGACTCCAAACGACTGTTGGATGTGAATTATGACTTTTTCAACTAAAATAAGTGTGTTTAAAGTCATTTATGTGCCTGAAATTGGTCAAAATTGAAGCTTTTGAGTAAGCAAAACTCTGTAAAAATGGCAATTTTGGTCACTCTGAGGGGTTAAAAAGTGGTTATTCAACATGAGGCACGATCAATTTGACATTTTGAATCATTTTTGGTATAGTCCGAAAATTTCATTTTCTGATGAAAAACGATGACTCCGGACCTGTCGAACTTCCCCAAAATGGTCCATAGCGATGAAATTTTAACATTTAATCTTTTGACTCCAAACGACTGTTGGATGTGAATTAAGTCTTTTTCAACTAAAATAAGTGTGTTTAAAGTCATTTATGTGCCTGAAATTGGTCAAAATTGAAGCTTTTGTGTAAGCAAAACTCTGTAAAAATGGCAATTTTGGTCACTCTGAGGGGTTAAAAAGTGGTTATATAACATGAGGCACGATCTATTTGACATTTTGAATCATTTTTGGTATAGTCCGAAAAATTAATTTTCTGATGAAAAACGATGACTCCGGACCTGTCGAACGTCCCCAAAATGGTCCATATCGATGAAATTTTAACATTTAATCTTTTGACTCCAAACAACTGTTGGATGTGAATTAAGTCTTTTTCAACTAAAATAAGTGTGTTTAAAGTCATTTATGTGCGTGAAATTGGTCAAAATTGAAACTTTTGAGTAAGCAAAACTCTGTAAAAATGGCAATTTCGGTCACTCTGAGGGGTTAAAAAGTGGTTATTCAACATGAGGCACCATCACTTTGACATTTTGAATCATTTTTGGTACAGTCCGAAAAATTCATTTTCTGATGAAAAACGATGACTCCGGACCTGTCGAACGTACCCAAAATGGTCCATATCGATGAAATTTTAACATTTAATCTTTTGACTCCAAACAACTGTTGGATTTGAATTAAGTCTTTTTCAACTAAAATAAGTGTGTTTAAAGTCATTTATGTGCCTGAAATTGGTCAAAATTGAAGCTTTTTTGTAAGCAAAACTCTGTAAAAATGGCAATTTTGGTCACTCTGAGGGGTTAAAAAGTCGTTATTCAACCTGAGGCACCATCACTTTGACATTTTGAATCGTTTTTGGTACAGTCCGAAAAATTCATTTTCTGATGAAAAACGATGACTCCGGACCTGTCGAACGTCCCCAAAATGGTCCATATAGATGAAATTTTAACATTTAATCTTTTGACTCCAAACAACTGTTGGATGTGAATTAAGTCTTTTTCAACTAAAATAAGTGTGTTTAAAGTCATTTATGTGCCTGAAATTGGTCAAAATTGAAGCTTTTGTGTAAGCAAAACTCTGTAAAAATGGCAATTTTGGTCACTCTGAGGGGTTAAAAAGTGGTTATTCAACATGAGGCACGATCTATTCGACATTTTGAATCATTTTTGGTATAGTCCGAAAAATTCATTTTCTGATGAAAAACGATGACTCCGGACCTGTCGAACGTCTCCAAAATGGTCCATATCGATGAAATTTTAACATTTAATCTTTTGACTCCAAACGACTGTTGGGTGTGAATTATGACTTTTTCAACTAAAATAAGTGTGTTTAAAGTCATTTATGTGCCTAAAATTGGTCAAAATTGAAGCTTTTGAGTAAGCAAAACTCTGTAAAAATGGCAATTTTGGTCACTCTGAGGGGTTAAAAAGTGGTTATTCAACATGAGGCACGATCTATTTGACATTTTGAATCATTTTTGGTATAGTCCGAAAAATTCATTTTCTGATGAAAAACGATGACTCCGGACCTGTCGAACGTCCCCAAAATGGTCCATATCGATGAAATTTTAACATTTAATCTTTTGACTCCAAACGACTGTTGGATGTGAATTATGACTTTTTCAACTAAAATAAGTGTGTTTAAAGTCATTTATGTGCCTGAAATTGGTCAAAATTTAAACTTTTGAGTAAGCAAAACTCTGTAAAAATGTCAATTTTGGTCACTCTGAGGGGTTAAAAAGTGGTTATTCAACATGAGGCACCATCACTTTGACATTTTGAATCATTTTTGGTATAGTCTGAAAAATTCATTTTCTGATGTAAAACGATGACTCCGGACCTGTCGAACGTCCCCAAAATGGTCCATAGCGATGAAATTTTAACATTTAATCTTTTGACTCCAAACAACTGTTGGATTTGAATTAAGTCTTTTTCAACTAAAATAAGTGTGTTTAAAGTCATTTATGTGCCTGAAATTGGTCAAAATTGAAGCTTTTGTGTAAGCAAAACTCTGTAAAAATGGCAATTTTGGTCACTCTGAGGGGTTAAAAAGTGGTTATTCAACCTGAGGCACCATCACTTTGACATTTTGAATCGTTTTTGGTACAGTCCGAAAAATTCATTTTCTGATGAAAAACGATGACTCCGGACCTGTCGAACGTCCCCAAAATGGTCCATATAGATGAAATTTTAACATTTAATCTTTTGACTCCAAACAACTGTTGGATGTGAATTAAGTCTTTTTCAACTAAAATAAGTGTGTTTAAAGTCATTTATGTGCCTGAAATTGGTCAAAATTGAAGCTTTTGTGTAAGCAAAACTCTGTAAAAATGGCAATTTTGGTCACTCTGAGGGGTTAAAAAGTGGTTATTCAACATGAGGCACGATCTATTTGACATTTTGAATCATTTTTGGTACAGTCCGAAAAATTCATTTTCTGATGAAAAACGATGACTCCGGACCTGTCGAACGTACCCAAAATGGTCCATATCGATGAAATTTTAACATTTAATCTTTTGACTCCAAACAACTGTTGGATGTGAATTAAGTCTTTTTCAACTAAAATAAGTGTGTTTAAAGTCATTTATGTGCCTGAAATTGGTCAAAATTGAAGCTTTTGTGTAAGCAAAACTCTGTAAAAATGGCAATTTTGGTCACTCTGAGGGGTTAAAAAGTGGTTATTCAACATGAGGCACGATCTATTTGACATTTTGAATCATTTTTGGTATAGTCCGAAAAATTCATTTTCTGATGAAAAACGATGACTCCGGACCTGTCGAACGTCTCCAAAATGGTCCATATCGATGAAATTTTAACATTTAATCTTTTGACTCCAAACGACTGTTGGATGTGAATTATGACTTTTTCAACTAAAATAAGTGTGTTTAAAGTCATTTATGTGCCTGAAATTGGTCAAAATTGAAGCTTTTGAGTAAGCAAAACTCTGTAAAAATGGCAATTTTGGTCACTCTGAGGGGTTAAAAAGTGGTTATTCAACATGAGGCACGATCAATTTGACATTTTGAATCATTTTTGGTATAGTCCGAAAATTTCATTTTCTGATGAAAAACGATGACTCCGGACCTGTCGAACGTCCCCAAAATGGTCCATAGCGATGAAATTTTAACATTTAATCTTTTGACTCCAAACGACTGTTGGATGTGAATTAAGTCTTTTTCAACTAAAATAAGTGTGTTTAAAGTCATTTATGTGCCTGAAATTGGTCAAAATTGAAGCTTTTGTGTAAGCAAAACTCTGTTAAAATGGCAATTTTGGTCACTCTGAGGGGTTAAAAAGTGGTTATTCAACATGAGGCACCATCACTTTGACATTTTGAATCATTTTTGGTACAGTCCGAAAAATTCATTTTCTGATGAAAAACGATGACTCCGGACCTGTCGAACGTACCCAAAATGGTCCATATCGATGAAATTTTAACATTTAATCTTTTGACTCCAAACAACTGTTGGATGTGAATTAAGTCTTTTTCAACTAAAATAAGTGTGTTTAAAGTCATTTATGTGCCTGAAATTGGTCAAAATTGAAGCTTTTGTGTAAGCAAAACTCTGTAAAAATGGCAATTTTGGTCACTCTGAGGGGTTAAAAAGTGGTTATTCAACATGAGGCACGATCCATTTGACATTTTGAATCATTTTTGGTATAGTCCGAAAAATTCATTTTCTGATGAAAAACGATGACTCCGGACCTGTCTAACGTCCCCAAAATGTTCCATATCGATGACATTTTAACATTTAATCCTTTGACTCCAAACAACTGTTGGATGTGAATTATGACTTTTTCAACTAAAATAAGTGTGTTTAAAGTCATTTATGTGCCTGAAATTGGTCAAAATTGAAGCTTTTGTGTAAGCAAAACTCTGTAAAAATGGCAATTTTGGTCACTCTGAGGGGTTAAAAAGTGGTTATTCAACATGAGGCACGATTCATTTGACATTTTGAATCATTTTTGGTATAGTCCGAAAAATTCATTTTCTGATGAAAAACGATGACTCCGGACCTGTCGAACGTCCCCAAAATGGTCCATATCGATGAAATTTTAACATTTAATCTTTTGACTCCAAACGACTGTTGGATGTGAATTATGACTTTTTCAACTAAAATAAGTGTGTTTAAAGTCATTTATATGCCTGAAATAGGTCAAAATTGAAGCTTTTGTGTAAGCAAAACTCTGTAAAAATGGCAATTTTGGTCACTCTGAGGGGTTAAAAAGTGGTTATTCAACATGAGGCACGATCAATTTGACATTTTGAATCATTTTTGGTATAGTCCGAAAAATTCATTTTCTGATGAAAAACGATGACTCCGGACCTGTCGAACGTCCCCAAAATGGTCCATATCGATGAAATTTTAACATTTAATCTTTTGACTCCAAACGACTGTTGGATGTGAATTAAGTCTTTTTCAACTAAAATAAGTGTGTTTAAAGTAATTTATGTGCCTGAAATTGGTCAAAATTGAAGCTTTTGTGTAAGCAAAACTCTGTAAAAATGGCAATTTTGGTCACTCTGAGGGGTTAAAAAGTGGTTATTCACCATGAGGCAAGATCCATTTGACATTTTGAATCATTTTTGGTACAGTCCGAAAAATTAATTTTCTGATGAAAAACGATGACTCCGGACTTGTCGAACGTACCCAAAATGGTCCATATCGATGAAATTTTAACATTTAATCTTTTGACTCCAAACAACTGTTGGATGTGAATTAAGTCTTTTTCAACTAAAATAAGTGTGTTTAAAGTCATTTATGTGCCTGAAATTGGTCAAAATTGAAGCTTTTGTGTAAGCAAAACTCTGTAAAAATGGCAATTTTGGTCACTCTGATGGGTTAAAAAGTGGTTATTCAACATGAGGCACGATGTATTTGACATTTTGAATCATTTTTGGTATAGTCCGAAAAATTCATTTTCTGATGAAAAACGATGACTCCGGACCTGTCGAACACCCCCAAAATGGCCCATATCGATGAAATTTTAACATTTAATCTTTTGACTCCAAACGACCGTTGGATGTGAATTAAGTCTTTTTCAACTAAAATAAGTGTGTTTAAAGTCATTTATGTGCCTGAAATTGGTCAAAATTGAAGCTTTTGTGTAAGCAAAACTCTGTAAAAATGGCAATTTTGGTCACTCTGATTGGTTAAAAAGTGGTTATTCAACATGAGGCACGATCCATTTGACATTTTGAATCATTTTTGGTATAGTCTGAAAAATTCATTTTCTGATGAAAAACGATGACTCCGGACCTGTCGAACATCCCCAAAATGGTCCAAATCGATGAAATTTTAACATTTAATCTTTTGACTCCAAACAACTGTTGGATTTGAATTAAGTCTTTTTCAACTAAAATAAGTGTGTTTAAAGTCATTTATGTGCCTGAAATTGGTCAAAATTGAAGCTTTTGTGTAAGCAAAACTCTGTAAAAATGGCAATAATTTTGGTCACTCTGAGGGGTTAAAAAGTGGTTATTCAACCTGAGGCACCATCACTTTGACATTTTGAATCATTTTTTGGTACAGTACAAAAAATTCATTTTCTGATGAAAAACGATGACTCCGGACCTGTCGAACGTCCCCAAAATGATCCATATCGATGACATTTTAACATTTAATCCTTTGACTCCAAACGACTGTTGGATGTGAATCATGACTTTTTCAACTAAAATAAGTGCGTTTAAAGTCATTTATGTCCCTGAAATTGGTCAAAATTGAAGCTTTTGTGTAAGCAAAACTCTGTAAAAATGGCAATTTTGGTCACTCTGAGGGGTTAAAAAGTGGTTATTCAACATGAGGCACGATCAATTTGACATTTTGAATCATTTTTGGTATAGTCCGAAAAATTCATTTTCTGATGAAAAACGATGACTCCGGACCTGTTGAACGTCCCCAAAATGGTCCATATCGATGAAATTTTAACATTTAATCTTTAGACTCCAAACGACTGTTGGATGTGAATTAAGTCTTTTTCAACTAAAATAAGTGTGTTTAAAGTAATTTATGTGCCTGAAATTGGTCAAAATTGAAGCTTTTGTGTAAGCAAAACTCTGTTAAAATGGCAATTTTGGTCACTCTGAGGGGTTAAAAAGTGGTTATATAACATGAGGCACGATCTATTTGACATTTTGAATCATTTTTGGTATAGTCCGAAAAATTCATTTTCTGATGAAAAACGATGACTCCGGACCTGTCGAACGTCCCCAAAATGGTCCATATCGATGAAATTTTAACATTTAATCTTTTGACTCCAAACGACTGTTGGATGTGAATTATGACTTTTTCAAATAAAATAAGTGTGTTTAAAGTCATTTATGTGCCTGAAATTGGTCAAAATTGAAGCTTTTGAGTAAGCAAAACTCTGTAAAAATGGCAATTTTGGTCACTCTGAGGGGTTAAAAAGTGGTTATTCAACATGAGGCACGATCAATTTGACATTTTGAATCATTTTTGGTATAGTCCGAAAAATTCATTTTCTGTTGAAAAACGATGACTCCGGACCTGTCGAACGTCCCCAAAATGGTCCATATCGATGACATTTTAACATTTAATCTTTTGACTCCAAACGACTGTTGGATGTGAATTAAGTCTTTTTCAACTAAAATAAGTGTGTTTAAAGTAATTTATGTGCCTGAAATTGGTCAAAATTGAAGCTTTTGTGTAAGCAAAACTCTGTTAAAATGGCAATTTTGGTCACTCTGAGGGGTTAAAAAGTGGTTATTCAACATGAGGCAAGATCCATTTGACATTTTGAATCATTTTTGGTACAGTCCGAAAAATTAATTTTCTGATGAAAAACGATGACTCCGGACCTGTCGAATGTCCCCAAAATGGTCCATATCGATGAAATTTTAACATTTAATCTTTTGACTCCAAACGACTGTTGGATGTGAATTATGACTTTTTCAACTAAAATAAGTGTGTTTAAAGTCATTTATGTGCCTGAAATTGGTCCAAATTGAAACTTTTGAGTAAGCAAAACTCTGTAAAAATGGCAATTTTGGTCACTCTGAGGGGTTAAAAAGTGATTATTCAACATGAGGCACCATCACTTTGACATTTTGAATCATTTTTTGGTACAGTCCGAAAAATTCATTTTCTGATGAAAAACGATGACTCCGGACCTGTCGAATGTCCCCAAAATGGTCCATATCGATGAAATTTTAACATTTAATCTTTTGACTCCAAACAACTGTTGGATGTGAATTAAGTCTTTTTCAACTAAAATAAGTGTGTTTAAAGTCATTTATGTGCCTGAAATTGGTCAAAATTGAAGCTTTTGTGTAAGCAAAACTCTGTAAAAATGGCAATTTTGGTCACTCTGATGGGTTAAAAAGTGGTTATTCAACATGAGGCACGATCTATTTGACATTTTGGATCATTTTTGGTATAGTCCGAAAAATTCATTTTCTGATGAAAAACGATGACTCCGGACCTGTCGAACGTCCCCAAAATGGTCCATATCGATGAAATTTTAACATTTAATCTTTTGACTCCAAACGACTGTTGGATGTGAATTATGACTTTTTCAACTAAAATAAGTGTGTTTAAAGTCATTTATGTGCCTGAAATTGGTCCAAATTGAAACTTTTGAGTAAGCAAAACTCTGTAAAAATGGCAATTTTGGTCACTCTGAGGGGTTAAAAAGTGGTTATTCAACATGAGGCACCATCACTTTGACATTTTGAATCATTTTTGGTACAGTCTGAAAAATTCATTTTCTGATGAAAAACGATGACTCCGGACCTGTCGAACGTCCCCAAAATGGTCCATATCGATGAAATTTTAACATTTAATCTTTTGACTCCAAACGACTGTTGGATGTGAATTATGACTTTTTCAACTAAAATAAGTGCGTTTAAAGTCATTTATGTACCTGAAATTGGTCAAAATTGAAGCTTTTGTGTAAGCAAAACTCTGTAAAAATGGCAATTTTGGTCACTCTGAGGGGTTAAAAAGTGGTTATTCAACATGAGGCAAGATCCATTTGACATTTTGAATCATTTTTGGTACAGTCCGAAAAATTAATTTTTTTGATGAAAAACAATGACTCCGGACCTGTCGAACATCCCCAAAATGGTCCATATCGATGAAATTTTAACATTTAATCTTTTGACTCCAAACGACTGTTGGATGTGAATTATGACTTTTTCAAATAAAATAAGTGTGTTTAAAGTCATTTATGTGCCTGAAATTGGTCAAAATTGAAGCTTTTGAGTAAGCAAAACTCTGTAAAAATGGCAATTTTGGTCACTCTGAGGGGTTAAAAAGTGGTTATTCAACATGAGGCACGATCAATTTGACATTTTGAATCATTTTTGGTATAGTCAGAAAAATTCATTTTCTGATGAAAAACGATGACTCCGGACCTGTCGAACGTCCCCAAAATGGTCCATATCGATGAAATTTTAACATTTAATCTTTTGACTCCAAACGACTGTTGGATGTGAATTAAGTCTTTTTCAACTAAAATAAGTGTGTTTAAAGTAATTTATGTGCCTGAAATTGGTCAAAATTGAGGCTTTTGTGTAAGCAAAACTCTGTAAAAATGGCAATTTTGGTCACTCTGAGGGGTTAAAAAGTGGTTATTCAACATGAGGCAAGATCCATTTGACATTTTGAATCATTTTTGGTACAGTCCGAAAAATTAATTTTCTGATGAAAAACGATGACTCCGGACCCGTCGAACGTCCCCAAAATGGTCCATATCGATGAAATTTTAACATTTAATCTTTTGACTCCAAACAACTGTTGGATGTGAATTAAGTCTTTTTCAACTAAAATAAGTGTGTTTAAAGTCATTTATGTGCCTGAAATTGGTCAAAATTGAAGCTTTTGTGTAAGCAAAACTCTGTAAAAATGGCAATTTTGGTCACTCTGAGGGGTTAAAAAGTGGTTATTCAACATGAGGCACCATCACTTTGACATTTTGAATCATTTTTGGTACAGTCTGAAAAATTCATTTTCTGATGAAAAACGATGACTCCGGACCTGTCGAACGTCCCCAAAATGGTCCATATCGATGAAATTTTAACATTTAATCTTTTGACTCCAAACAACTGTTGGATGTGAATTAAGTCTTTTTCAACTAAAATAAGTGTGTTTAAAGTCATTTATGTGCCTGAAACTGGTCAAAATTGAAGCTTTTGTGTAAGCAAAACTCTGTAAAAATGGCAATTTTGGTCACTCTGAGGGGTTAAAAAGTGGTTATTCAACATGAGGCAAGATCCATTTGACATTTTGAATCATTTTTGGTATAGTCCGAAAAATTAATTTTTTGATGAAAAACGATGACTCCGGACCTGTCGAACATCCCCAAAATGGTCCATATCGATGAAATTTTAACATTTAATCTTTTGACTCCAAACGACTGTTGGATGTGAATTATGACTTTTTCAAATAAAATAAGTGTGTTTAAAGTCATTTATGTGCCTGAAATTGGTCAAAATTGAAGCTTTTGAGTAAGCAAAACTCTGTAAAAATGGCAATTTTGGTCACTCTGAGGGGTTAAAAAGTGGTTATTCAACATGAGGCACGATCAATTTGACATTTTGAATCATTTTTGGTATAGTCCGAAAAATTCATTTTCTGTTGAAAAACGATGACTCCGGACCTGTCGAACGTCCCCAAAATGGTCCATATCGATGACATTTTAACATTTAATCTTTTGACTCCAAACGACTGTTGGATGTGAATTAAGTCTTTTTCAACTAAAATAAGTGTGTTTAAAGTAATTTATGTGCCTGAAATTGGTCAAAATTGAAGCTTTTGTGTAAGCAAAACTCTGTTAAAATGGCAATTTTGGTCACTCTGAGGGGTTAAAAAGTGGTTATTCAACATGAGGCAAGATCCATTTGACATTTTGAATCATTTTTGGTACAGTCCGAAAAATTAATTTTCTGATGAAAAACGATGACTCCGGACCTGTCGAACGTCCCCAAAATGGTCCATATCGATGAAATTTTAACATTTAATCTTTTGACTCCAAACGACTGTTGGATGTGAATTATGACTTTTTCAACTAAAATAAGTGTGTTTAAAGTCATTTATGTGCCTGAAATTGGTCAAAATTGAAACTTTTGAGTAAGCAAAACTCTGTAAAAATGGCAATTTTGGTCACTCTGAGGGGTTAAAAAGTGGTTATTCAACATGAGGCACCATCACTTTGACATTTTGAATCATTTTTGGTACAGTCTGAAAAATTCATTTTCTGATGAAAAACGATGACTCCGGACCTGTCGAACGTCCCCAAAATGGTCCATATCGATGAAATTTTAACATTTAATCTTTTGACTCCAAACAACTGTTGGATTTGAATTAAGTCTTTTTCAACTAAAAAAAGTGTGTTTAAAGTCATTTATGTGCCTGAAATTGGTCAAAATTGAAGCTTTTGTGTAAGCAAAACTCTGTAAAAATGGCAATAATTTTGGTCACTCTGAGGGGTTAAAAAGTGGTTATTCAACATGAGGCACTATCCATTTGACATTTTGAATCATTTTTGGTATAGTCCGAAAAATTCATTTTCTGATGAAAAACGATGACTCCGGACCTGTCGAACGTCCCCAAAATGGTCCATATCGATGACATTTTAACTTTTGACTCCAAACAACTGTTGGATGTGAATTAAGTCTTTTTCAACTAAAATAGTGTGTTTAAAGTCATTTATGTGCCTGAAATTGGTCAAAATTGAAGCTTTTGTGTAAGCAAAACTCTGTAAAAATGGCAATTTTGGTCACTCTGATGGGTTAAAAAGTGGTTATTCAACATGAGGCACCATCACTTTGACATTTTGAATCATTTTTGGTACAGTCTGAAAAATTCATTTTCTGATGAAAAACGATGACTCCGGACCTGTCGAACGTCCCCAAAATGGTCCATATCGATGAAATGTTAACATTTAATCTTTTGACTCCAAACAACTGTTGGATTTGAATTAAGTCTTTTTCAACTAAAATAAGTGTGTTTAAAGTCATTTATGTGCCTGAAATTGGTCAAAATTGAAGCTTTTGTGTAAGCAAAACTCTGTAAAAATGGCAATAATTTTGGTCACTCTGAGGGGTTAAAAAGTGGTTATTCAACATGAGGCACGATCCATTTGACATTTTGAATCATTTTTGGTATAGTCCGAAAAATTCATTTTCTGATGAAAAACGATGACTCCGGACCTGTCGAACGTCCCCAAAATGGTCCATATCGATGAAATTTTAACATTTAATCTTTTGACTCCAAACGACTGTTGGATGTGAATTATGACTTTTTCAAATAAAATAAGTGTGTTTAAAGTCATTTATGTGCCTGAAATTGGTCAAAATTGAAGCTTTTGAGTAAGCAAAACTCTGTAAAAATGGCAATTTTGGTCACTCTGAGGGGTTAAAAAGTGGTTATTCAACATGAGGCACGATCAATTTGACATTTTGAATCATTTTTGGTATAGTCCGAAAAATAAATTTTCTGATGAAAAACGATGACTCCGGACCTGTCGAACGTCCCCAAAATGGTCCATATCGATGAAATTTTAACATTTAATCTTTTGACTCCAAACGACTGTTGGATGTGAATTAAGTCTTTTTCAACTAAAATAAGTGTGTTTAAAGTAATTTATGTGCCTGAAATTGGTCAAAATTGAAGCTTTTGTGTAAGCAAAACTCTGTAAAAATGGCAATTTTGGTCACTCTGAGGGGTTAAAAAGTGGTTATTCAACATGAGGCACGATCCATTTGACATTTTGAATCATTTTTGGTATAGTCCGAAAAATTCATTTTCTGATGAAAAACGATGACTCCGGACCTGTGGAACGTCCCCAAAATGGTCCATATCGATGAAATTTTAACATTTAATCTTTTGACTCCAAACGACTGTTGGATGTGAATTATGACTTTTTCAACTAAAATAAGTGTGTTTAAAGTAATTTATGTGCCTGAAATTGGTCAAAATTGAAGCTTTTGTGTAAGCAAAACTCTGTAAAAATGGCAATTTTGGTCACTCTGAGGGGTTAAAAAGTGGTTATTCAACATGAGGCACGATCCATTTGACATTTTGAATCATTTTTGGTATAGTCCGAAAAATTCATTTTCTGATGAAAAACGATGACTCCGGACCTGTCGAACGTCCCCAAAATGGTCCATATCGATGACATTTTAACATTTAATCCTTTGACTCCAAACGACTGTTGGATGTGAATTATGACTTTTTCAACTAAAATAAGTGCGTTTAAAGTCATTTATGTGCCTGAAATTGGTCAAAATTGAAGCTTTGTGTAAGCAAAACTCTGTAAAAATGGCAATTTTGGTCACTCTGAGGGGTTAAAAAGTGGTTATTCAACATGAGGCAAGATCCATTTGACATTTTGAATCATATTTGGTACAGTCCGAAAAAATAATTTTTTGATGAAAAACGATGACTCCGGACCTGTCGAACATCCCCAAAATGGTCCATATCGATGAAATTTTAACATTTAATCTTTTGACTCCAAACGACTGTTGGATGTGAATTAAGTCTTTTTCAACTAAAATAAGTGTGTTTAAAGTCATTTATGTGCCTGAAATTGGTCAAAATTGAAGCTTTTGTGTAAGCAAAACTCTGTAAAAAAGGCAATTTTGGTCACTCTGAGGGGTTAAAAAGTGGTTATTCAACCTGAGGCACCATCACTTTGACATTTTGAATCATTTTTTGGTACAGTCCGAAAAATTCATTTTCTGATGAAAAACGATGACTCCGGACCTGTCGAATGTCCCCAAAATGGTCCATATCGATGAAATTTTAACATTTAATCTTTTGACTCCAAACAACTGTTGGATGTGAATTAAGTCTTTTTCAACTAAAATAAGTGTGTTTAAAGTCATTTATGTGCCTGAAATTGGTCAAAATTGAAGCTTTTGTGTAAGCAAAACTCTGTAAAAATGGCAATTTTGGTCACTCTGATGGGTTAAAAAGTGGTTATTCAACATGAGGCACCATCACTTTGACATTTTGAATCATTTTTGGTACAGTCTGAAAAATTCATTTTCTGATGAAAAACGATGACTCCGGACCTGTCGAACGTCCCCAAAATGGTCCATATCGATGAAATGTTAACATTTAATCTTTTGACTCCAAACAACTGTTGGATTTGAATTAAGTCTTTTTCAACTAAAATAAGTGTGTTTAAAGTCATTTATGTGCCTGAAATTGGTCAAAATTGAAGCTTTTGTGTAAGCAAAACTCTGTAAAAATGGCAATAATTTTGGTCACTCTGAGGGGTTAAAAAGTGGTTATTCAACATGAGGCACGATCCATTTGACATTTTGAATCATTTTTGGTATAGTCCGAAAAATTCATTTTCTGATGAAAAACGATGACTCCGGACCTGTCGAACGTCCCCAAAATGGTCCATATCGATGAAATTTTAACATTTAATCTTTTGACTCCAAACGACTGTTGGATGTGAATTATGACTTTTTCAAATAAAATAAGTGTGTTTAAAGTCATTTATGTGCCTGAAATTGGTCAAAATTGAAGCTTTTGAGTAAGCAAAACTCTGTAAAAATGGCAATTTTGGTCACTCTGAGGGGTTAAAAAGTGGTTATTCAACATGAGGCACGATCAATTTGACATTTTGAATCATTTTTGGTATAGTCCGAAAAATAAATTTTCTGATGAAAAACGATGACTCCGGACCTGTCGAACGTCCCCAAAATGGTCCATATCGATGAAATTTTAACATTTAATCTTTTGACTCAAAACGACTGTTGGATGTGAATTAAGTCTTTTTCAACTAAAATAAGTGTGTTTAAAGTAATTTATGTGCCTGAAATTGGTCAAAATTGAAGCTTTTGTGTAAGCAAAACTCTGTAAAAATGGCAATTTTGGTCACTCTGAGGGGTTAAAAAGTGGTTATTCAACATGAGGCACGATCCATTTGACATTTTGAATCATTTTTGGTATAGTCCGAAAAATTCATTTTCTGATGAAAAACGATGACTCCGGACCTGTCGAACGTCCCCAAAATGGTCCATATCGATGAAATTTTAACATTTAATCTTTTGACTCCAAACGACTGTTGGATGTGAATTATGACTTTTTCAACTAAAATAAGTGTGTTTAAAGTCATTTATGTGCCTGAAATTGGTCAAAATTGAAGCTTTTGTGTAAGCAAAACTCTGTAAAAATGGCAATTTTGGTCACTCTGAGGGGTTAAAAAGTGGTTATTCAACATGAGGCACGATCCATTTGACATTTTGAATCATTTTTGGTACAGTCCGAAAAATTAATTTTTTGATGAAAAACGATGACTCCGGACCTGTCGAACATCCCCAAAATGGTCCATATCGATGAAATTTTAACATTTAATCTTTTGACTCCAAACGACTGTTGGATGTGAATTAAGTCTTTTTCAACTAAAATAAGTGTGTTTAAAGTAATTTATGTGCCTGAAATTGGTCAAAATTGAAGCTTTTGTGTAAGCAAAACTCTGTAAAAAAGGCAATTTTGGTCACTCTGAGGGTTAAAAAGTGGTTATTCAACCTGAGGCACCATCACTTTGACATTTTGAATCATTTTTTGGTACAGTCCGAAAAATTCATTTTCTGATGAAAAACGATGACTCCGGACCTGTCGAATGTCCCCAAAATGGTCCATATCGATGAAATTTTAACATTTAATCTTTTGACTCCAAACAACTGTTGGATGTGAATTAAGTCTTTTTCAACTAAAATAAGTGTGTTTAAAGTCATTTATGTGCCTGAAATTGGTCAAAATTGAAGCTTTTGTGTAAGCAAAACTCTGTAAAAATGGCAATTTTGGTCACTCTGAGGGGTTAAAAAGTGGTTATTCAACATGAGGCACGATCCATTTGACATTTTGAATCATTTTTGGTACAGTCCGAAAAATTAATTTTTGATGAAAAACGATGACTCCGGACCTGTCGAACATCCCCAAAATGGTCCATATCGATGAAATTTTAACATTTAATCTTTTGACTCCAAACGACTGTTGGATGTGAATTAAGTCTTTTTCAACTAAAATAAGTGTGTTTAAAGTAATTTATGTGCCTGAAATTGGTCAAAATTGAAGCTTTTGTGTAAGCAAAACTCTGTAAAAAAGGCAATTTTGGTCACTCTGAGGGGTTAAAAAGTGGTTATTCAACCTGAGGCACCATCACTTTGACATTTTGAATCATTTTTTGGTACAGTCCGAAAAATTCATTTTCTGATGAAAAACGATGACTCCGGACCTGTCGAATGTCCCCAAAATGGTCCATATCGATGAAATTTTAACATTTAATCTTTTGACTCCAAACAACTGTTGGATGTGAATTAAGTCTTTTTCAACTAAAATAAGTGTGTTTAAAGTCATTTATGTGCCTGAAATTGGTCAAAATTGAAGCTTTTGTGTAAGCAAAACTCTGTAAAAATGGCAATAATTTTGGTCACTCTGAGGGGTTAAAAAGTGGTTATTCAACATGAGGCACGATCCATTTGACATTTTGAATCATTTTTGGTATAGTCCGAAAAATTCATTTTCTGATGAAAAACGATGACTCCGGACCTGTCGAACGTCCCCAAAATGGTCCATATCGATGAAATTTTAACATTTAATCTTTTGACTCCAAACGACTGTTGGATGTGAATTAAGTCTTTTTCAACTAAAATAAGTGTGTTTAAAGTAATTTATGTGCCTGAAATTGGTCAAAATTGAAGCTTTTGTGTAAGCAAAACTCTGTAAAAATGGCAATTTTGGTCACTCTGAGGGGTTAAAAAGTGGTTATTCAACCTGAGGCACCATCACTTTGACATTTTGAATCATTTTTTGGTACAGTCCGAAAAATTCATTTTCTGATGAAAAACGATGACTCCGGACCTGTCGAATGTCCCCAAAATGGTCCATATCGATGAAATTTTAACATTTAATCTTTTGACTCCAAACAACTGTTGGATGTGAATTAAGTCTTTTTCAACTAAAATAAGTGTGTTTAAAGTCATTTATGTGCCTGAAATTGGTCAAAATTGAAGCTTTTGTGTAAGCAAAACTCTGTAAAAATGGCAATAATTTTGGTCACTCTGAGGGGTTAAAAAGTGGTTATTCAACATGAGGCACGATCCATTTGACATTTTGAATCATTTTTGGTATAGTCCGAAAAATTCATTTTCTGATGAAAAACGATGACTCCAGACCTGTCGAACGTCCCCAAAATGGTCCATATCGATGAAATTTTAACATTTAATCTTTTGACTCCAAACGACTGTTGGATGTGAATTATGACTTTTTCAACTAAAATAAGTGTGTTTAAAGTCATTTATGTGCCTGAAATTGGTCAAAATTGAAGCTTTTGTGTAAGCAAAACTCTGTAAAAATGGCAATTTTGGTCACTCTGAGGGGTTAAAAAGTGGTTATTCAACATGAGGCACGATCCATTTGACATTTTGAATCATTTTTGGTACAGTCCGAAAAATTAATTTTTTGATGAAAAACGATGACTCCGGACCTGTCGAACATCCCCAAAATGGTCCATATCGATGAAATTTTAACATTTAATCTTTTGACTCCAAACGACTGTTGGATGTGAATTAAGTCTTTTTCAACTAAAATAAGTGTGTTTAAAGTAATTTATGTGCCTGAAATTGGTCAAAATTGAAGCTTTTGTGTAAGCAAAACTCTGTAAAAAAGGCAATTTTGGTCACTCTGAGGGGTTAAAAAGTGGTTATTCAACCTGAAGCACGATCTATTTGACATTTTGAATCATTTTTGGTATAGTCCGAAAAATTCATTTTCTGATGAAAAACGATGACTCCGGACCTGTCGAACGTCCCCAAAATGGTCCATGTTGATGAAATTTTAACATTTAATCTTTTGACTCCAAACGACTGTTGGATGTGAATTATGACTTTTTCAACTAAAATAAGTGTGTTTAAAGTCATTTATGTGCCTGAAATTGGTCAAAATTGAAACTTTTGAGTAAGCAAAACTCTGTAAAAATGGCAATTTTGGTCACTCTGAGGGGTTAAAAAGTGGTTATTCAACATGAGGCACCATCACTTTGACATTTTGAATCATTTTTGGTACAGTCTGAAAAATTCATTTTCTGATGAAAAACGATGACTCCGGACCTGTCGAACGTCCCCAAAATGGTCCATATCGATGAAATTTTAACATTTAATCTTTTGACTCCAAACAACTGTTGGATGTGAATTAAGTCTCTTTCAACTAAAATAAGTGTGTTTAAAGTCATTTATGTGCCTGAAATTGGTCAAAATTGAAGCTTTTGTGTAAGCAAAACTCTGTAAAAATGGCAATTTTGGTCACTCTGAGGGGTTAAAAAGTGGTTATTCAACATGAGGCACGATCCATTTGACATTTTGAATCATTTTTGGTACAGTCCGAAAAATTAATTTTTTGATGAAAAACGATGACTCCGGACCTGTCGAACATCCCCAAAATGGTCCATATCGATGAAATTTTAACATTTAATCTTTTGACTCCAAACGACTGTTGGATGTGAATTAAGTCTTTTTCAACTAAAATAAGTGTGTTTAAAGTAATTTATGTGCCTGAAATTGGTCAAAATTGAAGCTTTTGTGTAAGCAAAACTCTGTAAAAAAGGCAATTTTGGTCACTCTGAGGGGTTAAAAAGTGGTTATTCAACCTGAGGCACCATCACTTTGACATTTTGAATAATTTTTTGGTACAGTCCGAAAAATTCATTTTCTGATGAAAAACGATGACTCCGGACCTGTCGAATGTCCCCAAAATGGTCCATATCGATGAAATTTTAACATTTAATCTTTTGACTCCAAACAACTGTTGGATGTGAATTAAGTCTTTTTCAACTAAAATAAGTGTGTTTAAAGTCCGTTATGTGCCTGAAATTGGTCAAAATTGAAGCTTTTGTGTAAGCAAAACTCTGTAAAAATGGCAATTTTGGTCGCTCTGATGGGTTAAAAAGTGGTTATTCAACATGAGGCACGATCTATTTGACATTTTGAATCATTTTTGGTATAGTCCGAAAAATTCATTTTCTGATGAAAAACGATGACTCCGGACCTGTCGAACGTCCCCAAAATGGTCCATGTTGATAAAATTTTAACATTTAATCTTTTGACTCCAAACGACTGTTGGATGTGAATTATGACTTTTTCAACTAAAATAAGTATGTTTAAAGTCATTTATGTGCCTGAAATTGGTCAAAATTGAAACTTTTGAGTAAGCAAAACTCTGTAAAAATGGCAATTTCGGTCACTCTGAGGGGTTAAAAAGTGGTTATTCAACATGAGGCACCATCACTTTGACATTTTGAATCATTTTTGGTACAGTCTGAAAAATTCATTTTCTGATGAAAAACAATGACTCCGGACCTGTCGAACGTCCCCAAAATGGTCCATATCGATGAAATTTTAACATTTAATCTTTTGACTCCAAACAACTGTTGGTTGTGAATTAAGTCTTTTTCAACTAAAATAAGTGTGTTTAAAGTCATTTATGTGCCTGAAATTGGTCAAAATTGAAGCTTTTGTGTAAGCAAAACTCTGTAAAAATGGCAATTTTGGTCACTCTGAGGGGTTAAAAAGTGGTTATTCAACATGAGGCACGATCCATTTGACATTTTGAATCATTTTTGGTATAGTCCGAAAAATTCATTTTCTGATGAAAAACGATGACTCCGGACCTGTCGAATGTCCCCAAAATGGTCCATATCGATGAAATTTTAACATTTAATCTTTTGACTCCAAACGACTGTTGGATGTGAATTATGACTTTTTCAACTAAAATAAGTGTGTTTAAAGTCATTTATGTGCCTGAAATTGGTCAAAACTGAAGCTTTTGTGTAAGCAAAACTCTGTAAAAATGGCAATTTTGGTCACTCTGAGGGGTTAAAAAGTGGTTATTCAACCTGAGGCACCATCACTTTGACATTTTGAATCATTTTTTGGTACAGTCCGAAAAATTAATTTTCTGATGAAAAACGATGACTCCGGACCTGTCGAATGTCCCCAAAATGGTCCATATCGATGAAATTTTAACATTTAATCTTTTGACTCCAAACAATTGTTGGATGTGAATTAAGTCTTTTTCAACTAAAATAAGTGTGTTTAAAGTCATTTATGTGCCTGAAATTGGTCAAAATTGAAGCTTTTGTGTAAGCAAAACTCTGTAAAAATGGAAATTTTGGTCACTCTGAGGGGTTAAAAAGTGGTTATATAACATGAGGCACGATCTATTTGACATTTTGAATCATTTTTGGTATAGTCCGAAAAATTCATTTTCTGATGAAAAACGATGACTCCGGACCTGTCGAACGTCCCCAAAATGGTCCATATCGATGAAATTTTAACATTTAATCTTGTGACTCCAAACAACTGTTGGATGTGAATTAAGTCTTTTTCAACTAAAATAAGTGTGTTTAAAGTCATTTATGTGCCTGAAATTGGTCAAAATTGAAGCTTTTGTGTAAGCAAAACTCTGTAAAAATGGCAATTTTGGTCACTCTGAGGGGTTAAAAAGTGGTTATTCAACATGAGGCACAATCCATTTGACATTTTGAATCATTTTTGGTATAGTCCGAAAAATTCATTTTCTGATGAAAAACGATGACTCCGGACCTGTCGAACGTCCCCAAAATGGTCCATATCGATGACATTTTAACATTTAATCCTTTGACTCCAAACGACTGTTGGATGTGAATTATGACTTTTTCAACTAAAATAAGTGCGTTTAAAGTCCTTTATGTGCCTGAAATTGGTCAAAATTGAAGCTTTTGTGTAAGCAAAACTCTGTAAAAATGGCAATTTTGGTCACTCTGAGGGGTTAAAAAGTGGTTATTCAACATGAGGCACGATCCATTTGACATTTTGAATCATTTTTGGTATAGTCCGAAAAATTCATTTTCTGATGAAAAACGATGACTCCGGACCTGTCGAACGTCCCCAAAATGGTCCATATCGATGAAATTTTAACATTTACTCTTTTGACTCCAAACGACTGTTGGATGTGAATTAAGTCTTTTTCAACTAAAATAAGTGTGTTTAAAGTAATTTATGTGCCTGAAATTGGTCAAAATTGAAGCTTTTGTGTAAGCAAAACTCTGTAAAAATGGCAATTTTGGTCACTCTGAGGGGTTAAAAAGTGGTTATTCAACATGAGGCACGATCCATTTGACATTTTGAATCATTTTTGGTATAGTCCGAAAAATTCATTTTCTGATGAAAAACGATGACTCCGGACCTGTCGAACGTCCCCAAAATGGTCCATATCGATGACATTTTAACATTTAATCCTTTGACTCCAAACGACTGTTGGATGTGAATTATGACTTTTTCAACTAAAATAAGTGCGTTTAAAGTCATTTATGTGCCTGAAATTGGTCAAAATTGAAGCTTTTGTGTAAGCAAAACTCTGTAAAAATGGCAATTTTGGTCACTCTGAGGGGTTAAAAAGTGGTTATTCAACATGAGGCAAGATCCATTTGACATTTTGAATCATATTTGGTACAGTCCGAAAAAATAATTTTTTGATGAAAAACGATGACTCCGGACCTGTCGAACATCCCCAAAATGGTCCATATCGATGAAATTTTAACATTTAATCTTTTGACTCCAAACGACTGTTGGATGTGAATTATGACTTTTTCAAATAAAATAAGTGTGTTTAAAGTCATTTATGTGCCTGAAATTGGTCAAAATTGAAGCTTTTGAGTAAGCAAAACTCTGTAAAAATGGCAATTATGGTCACTCTGAGGGGTTAAAAAGTGGTTATTCAACATGAGGCACGATCAATTTGACATTTTGAATCATTTTTGGTATAGTCCGAAAAATTCATTTTCTGTTGAAAAACGATGACTCCGGACCTGTCGAACGTCCCCAAAATGGTCCATATCGATGAAATTTTAACATTTAATCTTTTGACTCCAAACGACTGTTGGATGTGAATTAAGTCTTTTTCAACTAAAATAAGTGTGTTTAAAGTCATTTATGTGCCTGAAATTGGTCAAAATTGAAGCTTTTGTGTAAGCAAAACTCTGTAAAAATGGCAATTTTGGTCACTCTGAGGGGTTAAAAAGTGGTTATTCAACATGAGGCACGATTCATTTGACATTTTGAATCATTTTTGGTATAGTCCGAAAAATTCATTTTCTGATGAAAAACGATGACTCCGGACCTGTGGAACGTCCCCAAAATGGTCCATATCGATGAAATTTTAACATTTAATCTTTTGACTCCAAACGACTGTTGGATGTGAATTATGACTTTTTCAACTAAAATAAGTGTGTTTAAAGTCATTTATGTGCCTGAAATTGGTCAAAATTGAAGCTTTTGTGTAAGCAAAACTCTGTAAAAATGGCAATTTTGGTCACTCTGAGGGGTTAAAAAGTGGTTATTCAACATGAGGCACGATCCATTTGACATTTTGAATCATTTTTGGTACAGTCCGAAAAATTAATTTTTTGATGAAAAACGATGACTCCGGACCTGTCGAACATCCCCAAAATGGTCCATATCGATGAAATTTTAACATTTAATCTTTTGACTCCAAACGACCGTTGGATGTGAATTAAGTCTTTTTCAACAAAAATAAGTGTGTTTAAAGTAATTTATGTGCCTGAAATTGGTCAAAATTGAAGCTTTTGTGTAAGCAAAACTCTGTAAAAAAGGCAATTTTGGTCACTCTGAGGGGTTAAAAAGTGGTTATTCAACCTGAGGCACCATCACTTTGACATTTTGAATCATTTTTTGGTACAGTCCGAAAAATTCATTTTCTGATGAAAAACGATGACTCCGGACCTGTCGAATGTCCCCAAAATGGTCCATATCGATGAAATTTTAACATTTAATCTTTTGACTCCAAACAACTGTTGGATGTGAATTAAGTCTTTTTCAACTAAAATAAGTGTGTTTAAAGTCATTTATGTGCCTGAAATTGGTCAAAATTGAAGCTTTTGTGTAAGCAAAACTCTGTAAAAATGGCAATTTTGGTCACTCTGATGGGTTAAAAAGTGGTTATTCAACATGAGGCACCATCACTTTGACATTTTGAATCATTTTTGGTACAGTCTGAAAAATTCATTTTCTGATGAAAAACGATGACTCCGGACCTGTCGAACGTCCCCAAAATGGTCCATATCGATGAAATGTTAACATTTAATCTTTTGACTCCAAACAACTGTTGGATTTGAATTAAGTCTTTTTCAACTAAAATAAGTGTGTTTAAAGTCATTTATGTGCCTGAAATTGGTCAAAATTGAAGCTTTTGTGTAAGCAAAACTCTGTAAAAATGGCAATAATTTTGGTCACTCTGAGGGGTTAAAAAGTGGTTATTCAACATGAGGCACGATCCATTTGACATTTTGAATCATTTTTGGTATAGTCCGAAAAATTCATTTTCTGATGAAAAACGATGACTCCGGACCTGTCAAACGTCCCCAAAATGGTCCATATCGATGAAATTTTAACATTTAATCTTTTGACTCCAAACGACTGTTGGATGTGAATTATGACTTTTTCAAATAAAATAAGTGTGTTTAAAGTCATTTATGTGCCTGAAATTGGTCAAAATTGAAGCTTTTGAGTAAGCAAAACTCTGTAAAAATGGCAATTTTGGTCACTCTGAGGGGTTAAAAAGTGGTTATTCAACATGAGGCACGATCAATTTGACATTTTGAATCATTTTTGGTATAGTCCGAAAAATAAATTTTCTGACGAAAAACGATGACTCCGGACCTGTCGAACGTCCCCAAAATGGTCCATATCGATGAAATTTTAACATTTAATCTTTTGACTCCAAACGACTGTTGGATGTGAATTAAGTCTTTTTCAACTAAAATAAGTGTGTTTAAAGTAATTTATGTGCCTGAAATTGGTCAAAATTGAAGCTTTTGTGTAAGCAAAACTCTGTAAAAATGGCAATTTTGGTCACTCTGAGGGGTTAAAAAGTGGTTATTCAACATGAGGCACGATCCATTTGACATTTTGAATCATTTTTGGTATAGTCCGAAAAATTCATTTTCTGATGAAAAACGATGACTCCGGACCTGTCGAACGTCCCCAAAATGGTCCATATCGATGAAATTTTAACATTTAATCTTTTGACTCCAAACGACTGTTGGATGTGAATTATGACTTTTTCAACTAAAATAAGTGTGTTTAAAGTCATTTATGTGCCTGAAATTGGTCAAAATTGAAGCTTTTGTGTAAGCAAAACTCTGTAAAAATGGCAATTTTGGTCACTCTGAGGGGTTAAAAAGTGGTTATTCAACATGAGGCACGATCCATTTGACATTTTGAATCATTTTTGGTACAGTCCGAAAAATTAATTTTTTGATGAAAAACGATGACTCCGGACCTGTCGAACATCCCCAAAATGGTCCATATCGATGAAATTTTAACATTTAATCTTTTGACTCCAAACGACTGTTGGATGTGAATTAAGTCTTTTTCAACTAAAATAAGTGTGTTTAAAGTAATTTATGTGCCTGAAATTGGTCAAAATTGAAGCTTTTGTGTAAGCAAAACTCTGTAAAAATGGCAATTTTGGTCACTCTGAGGGGTTAAAAAGTGGTTATTCAACATGAGGCACGATCCATTTGACATTTTGAATCATTTTTGGTATAGTCCGAAAAATTCATTTTCTGATGAAAAACGATGACTCCGGACCTGTCGAACGTCCCCAAAATGGTCCATATCGATGACATTTTAACATTTAATCCTTTGACTCCAAACGACTGTTGGATGTGAATTATGACTTTTTCAACTAAAATAAGTGCGTTTAAAGTCATTTATGTGCCTGAAATTGGTCAAAATTGAAGCTTTTGTGTAAGCAAAACTCTGTAAAAATGGCAATTTTGGTCACTCTGAGGGGTTAAAAAGTGGTTATTCAACATGAGGCAAGATCCATTTGACATTTTGAATCATATTTGGTACAGTCCGAAAAAATAATTTTTTGATGAAAAACGATGACTCCGGACCTGTCGAACATCCCCAAAATGGTCCATATCGATGAAATTTTAACATTTAATCTTTTGACTCCAAACGACTGTTGGATGTGAATTATGACTTTTTCAAATAAAATAAGTGTGTTTAAAGTCATTTATGTGCCTGAAATTGGTCAAAATTGAAGCTTTTGAGTAAGCAAAACTCTGTAAAAATGGCAATTTTGGTCACTCTGAGGGGTTAAAAAGTGGTTATTCAACATGAGGCACGATCAATTTGACATTTTGAATCATTTTTGGTATAGTCCGAAAAATTCATTTTCTGTTGATAAACGATGACTCCGGACCTGTCGAACGTCCCCAAAATGGTCCATATCGATGAAATTTTAACATTTAATCTTTTGACTCCAAACGACTGTTGGATGTGAATTAAGTCTTTTTCAACTAAAATAAGTGTGTTTAAAGTCATTTATGTGCCTGAAATTGGTCAAAATTGAAGCTTTTGTGTAAGCAAAACTCTGTAAAAATGGCAATTTTGGTCACTCTGAGGGGTTAAAAAGTGGTTATTCAACATGAGGCACGATTCATTTGACATTTTGAATCATTTTTGGTATAGTCCGAAAAATTCATTTTCTGATGAAAAACGATGACTCCGGACCTGTGGAACGTCCCCAAAATGGTCCATATCGATGAAATTTTAACATTTAATCTTTTGACTCCAAACGACTGTTGGATGTGAATTATGACTTTTTCAACTAAAATAAGTGTGTTTAAAGTCATTTATGTGCCTGAAATTGGTCAAAATTGAAGCTTTTGTGTAAGCAAAACTCTGTAAAAATGGCAATTTTGGTCACTCTGAGGGGTTAAAAAGTGGTTATTCAACATGAGGCACGATCCATTTGACATTTTGAATCATTTTTGGTACAGTCCGAAAAATTAATTTTTTGATGAAAAACGATGACTCCGGACCTGTCGAACATCCCCAAAATGGTCCATATCGATGAAATTTTAACATTTAATCTTTTGACTCCAAACGACCGTTGGATGTGAATTAAGTCTTTTTCAACAAAAATAAGTGTGTTTAAAGTAATTTATGTGCCTGAAATTGGTCAAAATTGAAGCTTTTGTGTAAGCAAAACTCTGTAAAAAAGGCAATTTTGGTCACTCTGAGGGGTTAAAAAGTGGTTATTCAACCTGAGGCACCATCACTTTGACATTTTGAATCATTTTTTGGTACAGTCCGAAAAATTCATTTTCTGATGAAAAACGATGACTCCGGACCTGTCGAATGTCCCCAAAATGGTCCATATCGATGAAATTTTAACATTTAATCTTTTGACTCCAAACAACTGTTGGATGTGAATTAAGTCTTTTTCAACTAAAATAAGTGTGTTTAAAGTCATTTATGTGCCTGAAATTGGTCAAAATTGAAGCTTTTGTGTAAGCAAAACTCTGTAAAAATGGCAATTTTGGTCACTCTGATGGGTTAAAAAGTGGTTATTCAACATGAGGCACCATCACTTTGACATTTTGAATCATTTTTGGTACAGTCTGAAAAATTCATTTTCTGATGAAAAACGATGACTCCGGACCTGTCGAACGTCCCCAAAATGGTCCATATCGATGAAATGTTAACATTTAATCTTTTGACTCCAAACAACTGTTGGATTTGAATTAAGTCTTTTTCAACTAAAATAAGTGTGTTTAAAGTCATTTATGTGCCTGAAATTGGTCAAAATTGAAGCTTTTGTGTAAGCAAAACTCTGTAAAAATGGCAATAATTTTGGTCACTCTGAGGGGTTAAAAAGTGGTTATTCAACATGAGGCACGATCCATTTGACATTTTGAATCATTTTTGGTATAGTCCGAAAAATTCATTTTCTGATGAAAAACGATGACTCCGGACCTGTCGAACGTCCCCAAAATGGTCCATATCGATGAAATTTTAACATTTAATCTTTTGACTCCAAACGACTGTTGGATGTGAATTATGACTTTTTCAAATAAAATAAGTGTGTTTAAAGTCATTTATGTGCCTGAAATTGGTCAAAATTGAAGCTTTTGAGTAAGCAAAACTCTGTAAAAATGGCAATTTTGGTCACTCTGAGGGGTTAAAAAGTGGTTATTCAACATGAGGCACGATCAATTTGACATTTTGAATCATTTTTGGTATAGTCCGAAAAATAAATTTTCTGATGAAAAACGATGACTCCGGACCTGTCGAACGTCCCCAAAATGGTCCATATCGATGAAATTTTAACATTTAATCTTTTGACTCCAAACGACTGTTGGATGTGAATTAAGTCTTTTTCAACTAAAATAAGTGTGTTTAAAGTAATTTATGTGCCTGAAATTGGTCAAAATTGAAGCTTTTGTGTAAGCAAAACTCTGTAAAAATGGCAATTTTGGTCACTCTGAGGGGTTAAAAAGTGGTTATTCAACATGAGGCACGATCCATTTGACATTTTGAATCATTTTTGGTATAGTCCGAAAAATTCATTTTCTGATGAAAAACGATGACTCCGGACCTGTGGAACGTCCCCAAAATGGTCCATATCGATGAAATTTTAACATTTAATCTTTTGACTCCAAACGACTGTTGGATGTGAATTATGACTTTTTCAACTAAAATAAGTGTGTTTAAAGTAATTTATGTGCCTGAAATTGGTCAAAATTGAAGCTTTTGTGTAAGCAAAACTCTGTAAAAATGGCAATTTTGGTCACTCTGAGGGGTTAAAAAGTGGTTATTCAACATGAGGCACGATCCATTTGACATTTTGAATCATTTTTGGTATAGTCCGAAAAATTCATTTTCTGATGAAAAACGATGACTCCGGACCTGTCGAACGTCCCCAAAATGGTCCATATCGATGACATTTTAACATTTAATCCTTTGACTCCAAACGACTGTTGGATGTGAATTATGACTTTTTCAACTAAAATAAGTGCGTTTAAAGTCATTTATGTGCCTGAAATTGGTCAAAATTGAAGCTTTTGTGTAAGCAAAACTCTGTAAAAATGGCAATTTTGGTCACTCTGAGGGGTTAAAAAGTGGTTATTCAACATGAGGCAAGATCCATTTGACATTTTGAATCATATTTGGTACAGTCCGAAAAAATAATTTTTTGATGAAAAACGATGACTCCGGACCTGTCGAACATCCCCAAAATGGTCCATATCGATGAAATTTTAACATTTAATCTTTTGACTCCAAACGACTGTTGGATGTGAATTATGACTTTTTCAAATAAAATAAGTGTGTTTAAAGTCATTTATGTGCCTGAAATTGGTCAAAATTGAAGCTTTTGAGTAAGCAAAACTCTGTAAAAATGGCAATTATGGTCACTCTGAGGGGTTAAAAAGTGGTTATTCAACATGAGGCACGATCAATTTGACATTTTGAATCATTTTTGGTATAGTCCGAAAAATTCATTTTCTGTTGAAAAACGATGACTCCGGACCTGTCGAACGTCCCCAAAATGGTCCATATCGATGAAATTTTAACATTTAATCTTTTGACTCCAAACGACTGTTGGATGTGAATTAAGTCTTTTTCAACTAAAATAAGTGTGTTTAAAGTCATTTATGTGCCTGAAATTGGTCAAAATTGAAGCTTTTGTGTAAGCAAAACTCTGTAAAAATGGCAATTTTGGTCACTCTGAGGGGTTAAAAAGTGGTTATTCAACATGAGGCACGATTCATTTGACATTTTGAATCATTTTTGGTATAGTCCGAAAAATTCATTTTCTGATGAAAAACGATGACTCCGGACCTGTGGAACGTCCCCAAAATGGTCCATATCGATGAAATTTTAACATTTAATCTTTTGACTCCAAACGACTGTTGGATGTGAATTATGACTTTTTCAACTAAAATAAGTGTGTTTAAAGTCATTTATGTGCCTGAAATTGGTCAAAATTGAAGCTTTTGTGTAAGCAAAACTCTGTAAAAATGGCAATTTTGGTCACTCTGAGGGGTTAAAAAGTGGTTATTCAACATGAGGCACGATCCATTTGACATTTTGAATCATTTTTGGTACAGTCCGAAAAATTAATTTTTTGATGAAAAACGATGACTCCGGACCTGTCGAACATCCCCAAAATGGTCCATATCGATGAAATTTTAACATTTAATCTTTTGACTCCAAACGACCGTTGGATGTGAATTAAGTCTTTTTCAACAAAAATAAGTGTGTTTAAAGTAATTTATGTGCCTGAAATTGGTCAAAATTGAAGCTTTTGTGTAAGCAAAACTCTGTAAAAAAGGCAATTTTGGTCACTCTGAGGGGTTAAAAAGTGGTTATTCAACCTGAGGCACCATCACTTTGACATTTTGAATCATTTTTTGGTACAGTCCGAAAAATTCATTTTCTGATGAAAAACGATGACTCCGGACCTGTCGAATGTCCCCAAAATGGTCCATATCGATGAAATTTTAACATTTAATCTTTTGACTCCAAACAACTGTTGGATGTGAATTAAGTCTTTTTCAACTAAAATAAGTGTGTTTAAAGTCATTTATGTGCCTGAAATTGGTCAAAATTGAAGCTTTTGTGTAAGCAAAACTCTGTAAAAATGGCAATTTTGGTCACTCTGATGGGTTAAAAAGTGGTTATTCAACATGAGGCACCATCACTTTGACATTTTGAATCATTTTTGGTACAGTCTGAAAAATTCATTTTCTGATGAAAAACGATGACTCCGGACCTGTCGAACGTCCCCAAAATGGTCCATATCGATGAAATGTTAACATTTAATCTTTTGACTCCAAACAACTGTTGGATTTGAATTAAGTCTTTTTCAACTAAAATAAGTGTGTTTAAAGTCATTTATGTGCCTGAAATTGGTCAAAATTGAAGCTTTTGTGTAAGCAAAACTCTGTAAAAATGGCAATAATTTTGGTCACTCTGAGGGGTTAAAAAGTGGTTATTCAACATGAGGCACGATCCATTTGACATTTTGAATCATTTTTGGTATAGTCCGAAAAATTCATTTTCTGATGAAAAACGATGACTCCGGACCTGTCAAACGTCCCCAAAATGGTCCATATCGATGAAATTTTAACATTTAATCTTTTGACTCCAAACGACTGTTGGATGTGAATTATGACTTTTTCAAATAAAATAAGTGTGTTTAAAGTCATTTATGTGCCTGAAATTGGTCAAAATTGAAGCTTTTGAGTAAGCAAAACTCTGTAAAAATGGCAATTTTGGTCACTCTGAGGGGTTAAAAAGTGGTTATTCAACATGAGGCACGATCAATTTGACATTTTGAATCATTTTTGGTATAGTCCGAAAAATAAATTTTCTGACGAAAAACGATGACTCCGGACCTGTCGAACGTCCCCAAAATGGTCCATATCGATGAAATTTTAACATTTAATCTTTTGACTCCAAACGACTGTTGGATGTGAATTAAGTCTTTTTCAACTAAAATAAGTGTGTTTAAAGTAATTTATGTGCCTGAAATTGGTCAAAATTGAAGCTTTTGTGTAAGCAAAACTCTGTAAAAATGGCAATTTTGGTCACTCTGAGGGGTTAAAAAGTGGTTATTCAACATGAGGCACGATCCATTTGACATTTTGAATCATTTTTGGTATAGTCCGAAAAATTCATTTTCTGATGAAAAACGATGACTCCGGACCTGTCGAACGTCCCCAAAATGGTCCATATCGATGAAATTTTAACATTTAATCTTTTGACTCCAAACGACTGTTGGATGTGAATTATGACTTTTTCAACTAAAATAAGTGTGTTTAAAGTCATTTATGTGCCTGAAATTGGTCAAAATTGAAGCTTTTGTGTAAGCAAAACTCTGTAAAAATGGCAATTTTGGTCACTCTGAGGGGTTAAAAAGTGGTTATTCAACATGAGGCACGATCCATTTGACATTTTGAATCATTTTTGGTACAGTCCGAAAAATTAATTTTTTGATGAAAAACGATGACTCCGGACCTGTCGAACATCCCCAAAATGGTCCATATCGATGAAATTTTAACATTTAATCTTTTGACTCCAAACGACTGTTGGATGTGAATTAAGTCTTTTTCAACTAAAATAAGTGTGTTTAAAGTAATTTATGTGCCTGAAATTGGTCAAAATTGAAGCTTTTGTGTAAGCAAAACTCTGTAAAAATGGCAATTTTGGTCACTCTGAGGGGTTAAAAAGTGGTTATTCAACATGAGGCACGATCCATTTGACATTTTGAATCATTTTTGGTATAGTCCGAAAAATTCATTTTCTGATGAAAAACGATGACTCCGGACCTGTCGAACGTCCCCAAAATGGTCCATATCGATGACATTTTAACATTTAATCCTTTGACTCCAAACGACTGTTGGATGTGAATTATGACTTTTTCAACTAAAATAAGTGCGTTTAAAGTCATTTATGTGCCTGAAATTGGTCAAAATTGAAGCTTTTGTGTAAGCAAAACTCTGTAAAAATGGCAATTTTGGTCACTCTGAGGGGTTAAAAAGTGGTTATTCAACATGAGGCAAGATCCATTTGACATTTTGAATCATATTTGGTACAGTCCGAAAAAATAATTTTTTGATGAAAAACGATGACTCCGGACCTGTCGAACATCCCCAAAATGGTCCATATCGATGAAATTTTAACATTTAATCTTTTGACTCCAAACGACTGTTGGATGTGAATTATGACTTTTTCAAATAAAATAAGTGTGTTTAAAGTCATTTATGTGCCTGAAATTGGTCAAAATTGAAGCTTTTGAGTAAGCAAAACTCTGTAAAAATGGCAATTTTGGTCACTCTGAGGGGTTAAAAAGTGGTTATTCAACATGAGGCACGATCAATTTGACATTTTGAATCATTTTTGGTATAGTCCGAAAAATTCATTTTCTGTTGATAAACGATGACTCCGGACCTGTCGAACGTCCCCAAAATGGTCCATATCGATGAAATTTTAACATTTAATCTTTTGACTCCAAACGACTGTTGGATGTGAATTAAGTCTTTTTCAACTAAAATAAGTGTGTTTAAAGTCATTTATGTGCCTGAAATTGGTCAAAATTGAAGCTTTTGTGTAAGCAAAACTCTGTAAAAATGGCAATTTTGGTCACTCTGAGGGGTTAAAAAGTGGTTATTCAACATGAGGCACGATTCATTTGACATTTTGAATCATTTTTGGTATAGTCCGAAAAATTCATTTTCTGATGAAAAACGATGACTCCGGACCTGTGGAACGTCCCCAAAATGGTCCATATCGATGAAATTTTAACATTTAATCTTTTGACTCCAAACGACTGTTGGATGTGAATTATGACTTTTTCAACTAAAATAAGTGTGTTTAAAGTCATTTATGTGCCTGAAATTGGTCAAAATTGAAGCTTTTGTGTAAGCAAAACTCTGTAAAAATGGCAATTTTGGTCACTCTGAGGGGTTAAAAAGTGGTTATTCAACATGAGGCACGATCCATTTGACATTTTGAATCATTTTTGGTACAGTCCGAAAAATTAATTTTTTGATGAAAAACGATGACTCCGGACCTGTCGAACATCCCCAAAATGGTCCATATCGATGAAATTTTAACATTTAATCTTTTGACTCCAAACGACCGTTGGATGTGAATTAAGTCTTTTTCAACAAAAATAAGTGTGTTTAAAGTAATTTATGTGCCTGAAATTGGTCAAAATTGAAGCTTTTGTGTAAGCAAAACTCTGTAAAAAAGGCAATTTTGGTCACTCTGAGGGGTTAAAAAGTGGTTATTCAACCTGAGGCACCATCACTTTGACATTTTGAATCATTTTTTGGTACAGTCCGAAAAATTCATTTTCTGATGAAAAACGATGACTCCGGACCTGTCGAATGTCCCCAAAATGGTCCATATCGATGAAATTTTAACATTTAATCTTTTGACTCCAAACAACTGTTGGATGTGAATTAAGTCTTTTTCAACTAAAATAAGTGTGTTTAAAGTCATTTATGTGCCTGAAATTGGTCAAAATTGAAGCTTTTGTGTAAGCAAAACTCTGTAAAAATGGCAATTTTGGTCACTCTGATGGGTTAAAAAGTGGTTATTCAACATGAGGCACCATCACTTTGACATTTTGAATCATTTTTGGTACAGTCTGAAAAATTCATTTTCTGATGAAAAACGATGACTCCGGACCTGTCGAACGTCCCCAAAATGGTCCATATCGATGAAATGTTAACATTTAATCTTTTGACTCCAAACAACTGTTGGATTTGAATTAAGTCTTTTTCAACTAAAATAAGTGTGTTTAAAGTCATTTATGTGCCTGAAATTGGTCAAAATTGAAGCTTTTGTGTAAGCAAAACTCTGTAAAAATGGCAATAATTTTGGTCACTCTGAGGGGTTAAAAAGTGGTTATTCAACATGAGGCACGATCCATTTGACATTTTGAATCATTTTTGGTATAGTCCGAAAAATTCATTTTCTGATGAAAAACGATGACTCCGGACCTGTCGAACGTCCCCAAAATGGTCCATATCGATGAAATTTTAACATTTAATCTTTTGACTCCAAACGACTGTTGGATGTGAATTATGACTTTTTCAAATAAAATAAGTGTGTTTAAAGTCATTTATGTGCCTGAAATTGGTCAAAATTGAAGCTTTTGAGTAAGCAAAACTCTGTAAAAATGGCAATTTTGGTCACTCTGAGGGGTTAAAAAGTGGTTATTCAACATGAGGCACGATCAATTTGACATTTTGAATCATTTTTGGTATAGTCCGAAAAATAAATTTTCTGATGAAAAACGATGACTCCGGACCTGTCGAACGTCCCCAAAATGGTCCATATCGATGAAATTTTAACATTTAATCTTTTGACTCCAAACGACTGTTGGATGTGAATTAAGTCTTTTTCAACTAAAATAAGTGTGTTTAAAGTAATTTATGTGCCTGAAATTGGTCAAAATTGAAGCTTTTGTGTAAGCAAAACTCTGTAAAAATGGCAATTTTGGTCACTCTGAGGGGTTAAAAAGTGGTTATTCAACATGAGGCACGATCCATTTGACATTTTGAATCATTTTTGGTATAGTCCGAAAAATTCATTTTCTGATGAAAAACGATGACTCCGGACCTGTCGAACGTCCCCAAAATGGTCCATATCGATGAAATTTTAACATTTAATCTTTTGACTCCAAACGACTGTTGGATGTGAATTATGACTTTTTCAACTAAAATAAGTGTGTTTAAAGTCATTTATGTGCCTGAAATTGGTCAAAATTGAAGCTTTTGTGTAAGCAAAACTCTGTAAAAATGGCAATTTTGGTCACTCTGAGGGGTTAAAAAGTGGTTATTCAACATGAGGCACGATCCATTTGACATTTTGAATCATTTTTGGTACAGTCCGAAAAATTAATTTTTTGATGAAAAACGATGACTCCGGACCTGTCGAACATCCCCAAAATGGTCCATATCGATGAAATTTTAACATTTAATCTTTTGACTCCAAACGACTGTTGGATGTGAATTAAGTCTTTTTCAACTAAAATAAGTGTGTTTAAAGTAATTTATGTGCCTGAAATTGGTCAAAATTGAAGCTTTTGTGTAAGCAAAACTCTGTAAAAAAGGCAATTTTGGTCACTCTGAGGGGTTAAAAAGTGGTTATTCAACCTGAGGCACCATCACTTTGACATTTTGAATCATTTTTTGGTACAGTCCGAAAAATTCATTTTCTGATGAAAAACGATGACTCCGGACCTGTCGAATGTCCCCAAAATGGTCCATATCGATGAAATTTTAACATTTAATCTTTTGACTCCAAACAACTGTTGGATGTGAATTAAGTCTTTTTCAACTAAAATAAGTGTGTTTAAAGTCATTTATGTGCCTGAAATTGGTCAAAATTGAAGCTTTTGTGTAAGCAAAACTCTGTAAAAATGGCAATAATTTTGGTCACTCTGAGGGGTTAAAAAGTGGTTATTCAACATGAGGCACGATCCATTTGACATTTTGAATCATTTTTGGTACAGTCTGAAAAATTCATTTTTTGATGAAAAACAATGACTCCGGACCTGTCGAACGTCCCCAAAATGGTCCATATCGATGAAATTTTAACATTTAATCTTTTGACTCCAAACAACTGTTGGATGTGAATTAAGTCTTTTTCAACTAAAATAAGTGTGTTTAAAGTCATTTATGTGCCTGAAATTGGTCAAAATTGAAGCTTTTGTGTAAGCAAAACTCTGTAAAAATGGCAATTTTTGTCACTCTGATGGGTTAAAAAGTGGTTATTCAACATGAGGCACGATCTATTTGACATTTTGAATAATTTTTGGTATAGTCCGAAAAATTCATTTTTTGATGAAAAACGATGACTCCGGACCTGTCGAACGTCCCCAAAATGGTCCATATCGATGAAATTTTAACATTTAATCTTTTGACTCAAAACGACTGTTGGATGTGAATTATGACTTTTTCAACTAAAATAAGTGTGTTTAAAGTCATTTATGTGCCTGAAATTGGTCAAAATTGAAGCTTTTGTGTAAGCAAAACTCTGTAAAAATGGCAATTTTGGTCACTCTGAGGGGTTAAAAAGTGGTTATTCAACATGAGGCACGATCCATTTGACATTTTGAATCATTTTTGGTACAGTCCGAAAAATTAATTTTTTGATGAAAAACGATGACTCCGGACCTGTCGAACATCCCCAAAATGGTCCATATCGATGAAATTTTAACATTTAATCTTTTGACTCCAAACGACTGTTGGATGTGAATTAAGTCTTTTTCAACTAAAATAAGTGTGTTTAAAGTAATTTATGTGCCTGAAATTGGTCAAAATTGAAGCTTTTGTGTAAGCAAAACTCTGTAAAAAAGGCAATTTTGGTCACTCTGAGGGGTTAAAAAGTGGTTATTCAACCTGAGGCACGATCTATTTGACATTTTGAATCATTTTTGGTATAGTCCGAAAAATTCATTTTCTGATGAAAAACGATGACTCCGGACCTGTCGAACGTCCCCAAAATGGTCCATGTTGATGAAATTTTAACATTTAATCTTTTGACTCCAAACGACTGTTGGATGTGAATTATGACTTTTTCAACTAAAATAAGTGTGTTTAAAGTCATTTATGTGCCTGAAATTGGTCAAAATTGAAACTTTTGAGTAAGCAAAACTCTGTAAAAATGGCAATTTTGGTCACTCTGAGGGGTTAAAAAGTGGTTATTCAACATGAGGCACCATCACTTTGACATTTTGAATCATTTTTGGTACAGTCTGAAAAATTCATTTTCTGATGAAAAACGATGACTCCGGACCTGTCGAACGTCCCCAAAATGGTCCATATCGATGAAATTTTAACATTTAATCTTTTGACTCCAAACAACTGTTGGATGTGAATTAAGTCTTTTTCAACTAAAATAAGTGTGTTTAAAGTCATTTATGTGCCTGAAATTGGTCAAAATTGAAGCTTTTGTGTAAGCAAAACTCTGTAAAAATGGCAATTTTGGTCACTCTGAGGGGTTAAAAAGTGGTTATTCAACATGAGGCACGATCCATTTGACATTTTGAATCATTTTTGGTACAGTCCGAAAAATTAATTTTTTGATGAAAAACGATGACTCCGGACCTGTCGAACATCCCCAAAATGGTCCATATCGATGAAATTTTAACATTTAATCTTTTGACTCCAAACGACTGTTGGATGTGAATTAAGTCTTTTTCAACTAAAATAAGTGTGTTTAAAGTAATTTATGTGCCTGAAATTGGTCAAAATTAAAGCTTTTGTGTAAGCAAAACTCTGTAAAAAAGGCAATTTTGGTCACTCTGAGGGGTTAAAAAGTGGTTATTCAACCTGAGGCACCATCACTTTGACATTTTGAATAATTTTTTGGTACAGTCCGAAAAATTCATTTTCTGATGAAAAACGATGACTCCGGACCTGTCGAATGTCCCCAAAATGGTCCATATCGATGAAATTTTAACATTTAATCTTTTGACTCCAAACAACTGTTGGATGTGAATTAAGTCTTTTTCAACTAAAATAAGTGTGTTTAAAGTCCGTTATGTGCCTGAAATTGGTCAAAATTGAAGCTTTTGTGTAAGCAAAACTCTGTAAAAATGGCAATTTTGGTCACTCTGATGGGTTAAAAAGTGGTTATTCAACATGAGGCACGATCTATTTGACATTTTGAATCATTTTTGGTATAGTCCGAAAAATTCATTTTCTGATGAAAAACGATGACTCCGGACCTGTCGAACGTCCCCAAAATGGTCCATGTTGATAAAATTTTAACATTTAATCTTTTGACTCCAAACGACTGTTGGATGTGAATTATGACTTTTTCAACTAAAATAAGTATGTTTAAAGTCATTTATGTGCCTGAAATTGGTCAAAATTGAAACTTTTGAGTAAGCAAAACTCTGTAAAAATGGCAATTTTGGTCACTCTGAGGGGTTAAAAAGTGGTTATTCAACATGAGGCACCATCACTTTGACATTTTGAATCATTTTTGGTACAGTCTGAAAAATTCATTTTCTGATGAAAAACAATGACTCCGGACCTGTCGAACGTCCCCAAAATGGTCCATATCGATGAAATTTTAACATTTAATCTTTTGACTCCAAACAACTGTTGGTTGTGAATTAAGTCTTTTTCAACTAAAATAAGTGTGTTTAAAGTCATTTATGTGCCTGAAATTGGTCAAAATTGAAGCTTTTGTGTAAGCAAAACTCTGTAAAAATGGCAATTTTGGTCACTCTGAGGGGTTAAAAAGTGGTTATTCAACATGAGGCACGATCCATTTGACATTTTGAATCATTTTTGGTATAGTCCGAAAAATTCATTTTCTGATGAAAAACGATGACTCCGGACCTGTCGAATGTCCCCAAAATGGTCCATATCGATGAAATTTTAACATTTAATCTTTTGACTCCAAACGACTGTTGGATGTGAATTATGACTTTTTCAACTAAAATAAGTGTGTTTAAAGTCATTTATGTGCCTGAAATTGGTCAAAACTGAAGCTTTTGTGTAAGCAAAACTCTGTAAAAATGGCAATTTTGGTCACTCTGAGGGGTTAAAAAGTGGTTATTCAACCTGAGGCACCATCACTTTGACATTTTGAATCATTTTTTGGTACAGTCCGAAAAATTAATTTTCTGATGAAAAACGATGACTCCGGACCTGTCGAATGTCCCCAAAATGGTCCATATCGATGAAATTTTAACATTTAATCTTTTGACTCCAAACAACTGTTGGATGTGAATTAAGTCTTTTTCAACTAAAATAAGTGTGTTTAAAGTCATTTATGTGCCTGAAATTGGTCAAAATTGAAGCTTTTGTGTAAGCAAAACTCTGTAAAAATGGCAATTTTGGTCACTCTGATGGGTTAAAAAGTGGTTATTCAACATGAGGCACGATCTATTTGACATTTTGAATCATTTTTGGTATAGTCCGAAAAATTCATTTTCTGATGAAAAACGATGACTCCGGACCTGTCAAACGTCCCCAAAATGGTCCATATCGATGACATTTTAACATTTAATCTTTTGACTCCAAACGACTGTTGGATGTGAATTATGACTTTTTCAACTAAAATAAGTGTGTTTAAAGTCATTTATGTGCCTGAAATTGGTCAAAATTGAAACTTTTGAGTAAGCAAAACTCTGTAAAAATGGCAATTTTGGTCACTCTGAGGGGTTAAAAAGTGGTTATTCAACATGAGGCACCATCACTTTGACATTTTGAATCATTTTTGGTACAGTCTGAAAAATTCATTTTCTGATGAAAAACGATGACTCCGGACCTGTCGAACGTCCCCAAAATGGTCCATATCGATGAAATTTTAACATTTAATCTTTTGACTCCAAACAACTGTTGGATGTGAATTAAGTCTTTTTCAACTAAAATAAGTGTGTTTAAAGTCATTTATGTGCCTGAAATTGGTCAAAATTGAAGCTTTTGTGTAAGCAAAACTCTGTAAAAAAGGCAATTTTGGTCACTCTGAGGGGTTAAAAAGTGGTTATTCAACCTGAGGCACCATCACTTTGACATTTTGAATCATTTTTTGGTACAGTCCGAAAAATTCATTTTCTGATGAAAAACGATGACTCCGGACCTGTCGAATGTCCCCAAAATGGTCCATATCGATGAAATTTTAACATTTAATCTTTTGACTCCAAACAACTGTTGGATGTGAATTAAGTCTTTTTCAACTAAAATAAGTGTGTTTAAAGTCATTTATGTGCCTGAAATTGGTCAAAATTGAAGCTTTTGTGTAAGCAAAACTCTGTAAAAATGGCAATTTTGGTCACTCTGATGGGTTAAAAAGTGGTTATTCAACATGAGGCACCATCACTTTGACATTTTGAATCATTTTTGGTACAGTCTGAAAAATTCATTTTCTGATGAAAAACGATGACTCCGGACCTGTCGAACGTCCCCAAAATGGTCCATATCGATGAAATTTTAACATTTAATCTTTTGACTCCAAACAACTGTTGGATTTGAATTAAGTCTTTTTCAACTAAAATAAGTGTGTTTAAAGTCATTTATGTGCCTGAAATTGGTCAAAATTGAAGCTTTTGTGTAAGCAAAACTCTGTAAAAATGGCAATAATTTTGGTCACTCTGAGGGGTTAAAAAGTGGTTATTCAACATGAGGCACGATCCATTTGACATTTTGAATCATTTTTTGTATAGTCCGAAAAATTCATTTTCTGATGAAAAACGATGACTCCGGACCTGTCGAATGTCCCCAAAATGGTCCATATCGATGAAATTTTAACATTTAATCTTTTGACTCCAAACGACTGTTGGATGTGAATTAAGTCTTTTTCAACTAAAATAAGTGTGTTTAAAGTAATTTATGTGCCTGAAATTGGTCAAAATTGAAGCTTTTGTGTAAGCAAAACTCTGTAAAAATGGCAATTTTGGTCACTCTGAGGGGTTAAAAAGTGGTTATTCAACATGAGGCACGATCCATTTGACATTTTGAATCATTTTTGGTATAGTCCGAAAAATTCATTTTCTGATGAAAAACGATGACTCCGGACCTGTCGAACGTCCCCAAAATGGTCCATATCGATGAAATTTTAACATTTAATCTTTTGACTCCAAACGACTGTTGGATGTGAATTATGACTTTTTCAACTAAAATAAGTGTGTTTAAAGTCATTTATGTGCCTGAAATTGGTCAAAATTGAAGCTTTTGTGTAAGCAAAACTCTGTAAAAATGGCAATTTTGGTCACTCTGAGGGGTTAAAAAGTGGTTATTCAACATGAGGCACGATCCATTTGACATTTTGAATCATTTTTGGTACAGTCCGAAAAATTAATTTTTTGATGAAAAACGATGACTCCGGACCTGTCGAACATCCCCAAAATGGTCCATATCGATGAAATTTTAACATTTAATCTTTTGACTCCAAACGACTGTTGGATGTGAATTAAGTCTTTTTCAACTAAAATAAGTGTGTTTAAAGTAATTTATGTGCCTGAAATTGGTCAAAATTGAAGCTTTTGTGTAAGCAAAACTCTGTAAAAAAGGCAATTTTGGTCACTCTGAGGGGTTAAAAAGTGGTTATTCAACCTGAGGCACCATCACTTTGACATTTTGAATCATTTTTTGGTACAGTCCGAAAAATTCATTTTTGATGAAAAACGATGACTCCGGACCTGTCGAATGTCCCCAAAATGGTCCATATCGATGAAATTTTAACATTTAATCTTTTGACTCCAAACAACTGTTGGATGTGAATTAAGTCTTTTTCAACTAAAATAAGTGTGTTTAAAGTCATTTATGTGCCTGAAATTGGTCAAAATTGAAGCTTTTGTGTAAGCAAAACTCTGTAAAAATGGCAATTTTGGTCACTCTGATGGGTTAAAAAGTGGTTATTCAACATGAGGCACGATCTATTTGACATTTTGAATCATTTTTGGTATAGTCCGAAAAATTCATTTTCTGATGAAAAACGATGACTCCGGACCTGTCGAACGTCCCCAAAATGGTCCATGTTGATGAAATTTTAAAATTTAATCTTTTGACTCCAAACGACTGTTGGATGTGAATTATGACTTTTTCAACTAAAATAAGTGTGTTTAAAGTCATTTATGTGCCTGAAATTGGTCAAAATTGAAACTTTTGAGTAAGCAAAACTCTGTAAAAATGGCAATTTTGGTCACTCTGAGGGGTTAAAAAGTGGTTATTCAACATGAGGCACCATCACTTTGACATTTTGAATCATTTTTGGTACAGTCTGAAAAATTCATTTTCTGATGAAAAACGATGACTCCGGACCTGTCGAACGTCCCCAAAATGGTCCATATCGATGAAATTTTAACATTTAATCTTTTGACTCCAAACAACTGTTGGATGTGAATTAAGTCTTTTTCAACTAAAATAAGTGTGTTTAAAGTCATTTATGTGCCTGAAATTGGTCAAAATTGAAGCTTTTGTGTAAGCAAAACTCTGTAAAAATGGCAATTTTGGTCACTCTGAGGGGTTAAAAAGTGGTTATTCAACATGAGGCACGATCCATTTGACATTTTGAATCATTTTTGGTACAGTCCGAAAAATTAATTTTTTGATGAAAAACGATGACTCCGGACCTGTCGAACATCCCCAAAATGGTCCATATCGATGAAATTTTAACATTTAATCTTTTGACTCCAAACGACTGTTGGATGTGAATTAAGTCTTTTTCAACTAAAATAAGTGTGTTTAAAGTAATTTATGTGCCTGAAATTGGTCAAAATTGAAGCTTTTGTGTAAGCAAAACTCTGTAAAAAAGGCAATTTTGGTCACTCTGAGGGGTTAAAAAGTGGTTATTCAACCTGAGGCACCATCACTTTGACATTTTGAATAATTTTTTGGTACAGTCCGAAAAATTCATTTTCTGATGAAAAACGATGACTCCGGACCTGTCGAATGTCCCCAAAATGGTCCATATCGATGAAATTTTAACATTTAATCTTTTGACTCCAAACAACTGTTGGATGTGAATTAAGTCTTTTTCAACTAAAATAAGTGTGTTTAAAGTCCGTTATGTGCCTGAAATTGGTCAAAATTGAAGCTTTTGTGTAAGCAAAACTCTGTAAAAATGGCAATTTTGGTCGCTCTGATGGGTTAAAAAGTGGTTATTCAACATGAGGCACGATCTATTTGACATTTTGAATCATTTTTGGTATAGTCCGAAAAATTCATTTTCTGATGAAAAACGATGACTCCGGACCTGTCGAACGTCCCCAAAATGGTCCATATCGATGAAATTTTAACATTTAATCTTTTGACTCCAAACAACTGTTGGATGTGAATTAAGTCTTTTTCAACTAAAATAAGTGTGTTTAAAGTCATTTATGTGCCTGAAATTGGTCAAAATTGAAGCTTTTGTGTAAGCAAAACTCTGTAAAAATGGCAATTTTGGTCACTCTGATGGGTTAAAAAGTGGTTATTCAACATGAGGCACGATCTATTTGACATTTTGAATAATTTTTGGTATAGTCCGAAAAATTCATTTTCTGATGAAAAACGATGACTCCGGACCTGTCGAACGTCCCCAAAATGGTCCATATCGATGAAATTTTAACATTTAATCTTTTGACTCCAAACGACTGTTGGATGTGAATTATGACTTTTTCAACTAAAATAAGTGTGATTAAAGTCATTTATGTGCCTGAAATTGGTCAAAATTGAAGCTTTTGAGTAAGCAAAACTCTGTAAAAATGGCAATTTTGGTCACTCTGAGGGGTTAAAAAGTGGTTATTCAACATGAGGCACGATCCATTTGACATTTTGAATCATTTTTGGTATAGTCCGAAAAATTCATTTTCTGATGAAAAACGATGACTCCGGACCTGTCGAACGTCCCCAAAATGGTCCATATCGATGACATTTTAACATTTAATCCTTTGACTCCAAACGACTGTTGGATGTGAATTATGACTTTTTCAACTAAAATAAGTGCGTTTAAAGTCATTTATGTGCCTGAAATTGGTCAAAATTGAAGCTTTTGTGTAAGCAAAACTCTGTAAAAATGGCAATTTTGGTCACTCTGAGGGGTTAAAAAGTGGTTATTCAACATGAGGCAAGATCCATTTGACATTTTGAATCATTTTTGGTACAGTCCGAAAAATTAATTTTTTGATGAAAAACGATGACTCCGGACCTGTCGAACATCCCCAAAATGGTCCATATCGATGAAATTTTAACATTTAATCTTTTGACTCCAAACGACTGTTGGATGTGAATTATGACTTTTTCAAATAAAATAAGTGTGTTTAAAGTCATTTATGTGCCTGAAATTGGTCAAAATTGAAGCTTTTGAGTAAGCAAAACTCTTTAAAAATGGCAATTTTGGTCACTCTGAGGGGTTAAAAAGTGGTTATTCAACATGAGGCGCGATCAATTTGACATTTTGAATCATTTTTGGTATAGTCCGAAAAATTCATTTTCTGTTGAAAAACGATGACTCCGGACCTGTCGAACGTCCCCAAAATGGTCCATATCGATGAAATTTTAACATTTAATCTTTTGACTCCAAACGACTGTTGGATGTGAATTAAGTCTTTTTCAACTAAAATAAGTGTGTTTAAAGTCATTTATGTGCCTGAAATTGGTCAAAATTGAAGCTTTTGTGTAAGCAAAACTCTGTAAAAATGGCAATTTTGGTCACTCTGAGGGGTTAAAAAGTGTTTATTCAACATGAGGCACGATTCATTTGACATTTTGAATCATTTTTGGTATAGTCCGAAAAATTCATTTTCTGATGAAAAACGATGACTCCGGACCTGTGGAACGTCCCCAAAATGGTCCATATCGATGAAATTTTAACATTTAATCTTTTGACTCCAAACGACTGTTGGATGTGAATTATGACTTTTTCAACTAAAATAAGTGTGTTTAAAGTCATTTATGTGCCTGAAATTGGTCAAAATTGAAGCTTTTGTGTAAGCAAAACTCTGTAAAAATGGCAATTTTGGTCACTCTGAGGGGTTAAAAAGTGGTTATTCAACATGAGGCACGATCCATTTGACATTTTGAATCATTTTTGGTACAGTCCGAAAAATTAATTTTTTGATGAAAAACGATGACTCCGGACCTGTCGAACATCCCCAAAATGGTCCATATCGATGAAATTTTAACATTTAATCTTTTGACTCCAAACGACCGTTGGATGTGAATTAAGTCTTTTTCAACAAAAATAAGTGTGTTTAAAGTAATTTATGTGCCTGAAATTGGTCAAAATTGAAGCTTTTGTGTAAGCAAAACTCTGTAAAAAAGGCAATTTTGGTCACTCTGAGGGGTTAAAAAGTGGTTATTCAACCTGAGGCACCATCACTTTGACATTTTGAATCATTTTTTGGTACAGTCCGAAAAATTCATTTTCTGATGAAAAACGATGACTCCGGACCTGTCGAATGTCCCCAAAATGGTCCATATCGATGAAATTTTAACATTTAATCTTTTGACTCCAAACAACTGTTGGATGTGAATTAAGTCTTTTTCAACTAAAATAAGTGTGTTTAAAGTCATTTATGTGCCTGAAATTGGTCAAAATTGAAGCTTTTGTGTAAGCAAAACTCTGTAAAAATGGCAATTTTGGTCACTCTGATGGGTTAAAAAGTGGTTATTCAACATGAGGCACCATCACTTTGACATTTTGAATCATTTTTGGTACAGTCTGAAAAATTCATTTTCTGATGAAAAACGATGACTCCGGACCTGTCGAACGTCCCCAAAATGGTCCATATCGATGAAATTTTAACATTTAATCTTTTGACTCCAAACAACTGTTGGATTTGAATTAAGTCTTTTTCAACTAAAATAAGAGTGTTTAAAGTCATTTATGTGCCTGAAATTGGTCAAAATTGAAGCTTTTGTGTAAGCAAAACTCTGTAAAAATGGCAATAATTTTGGTCACTCTGAGGGGTTAAAAAGTGGTTATTCAACATGAGGCACGATCCATTTGACATTTTGAATCATTTTTGGTATAGTCCGAAAAATTCATTTTCTGATGAAAAACGATGACTCCGGACCTGTCGAACGTCCCCAAAATGGTCCATATCGATGAAATTTTAACATTTAATCTTTTGACTCCAAACGACTGTTGGATGTGAATTATGACTTTTTCAAATAAAATAAGTGTGTTTAAAGTCATTTATGTGCCTGAAATTGGTCAAAATTGAAGCTTTTGAGTAAGCAAAACTCTGTAAAAATGGCAATTTTGGTCACTCTGAGGGGTTAAAAAGTGGTTATTCAACATGAGGCACGATCAATTTGACATTTTGAATCATTTTTGGTATAGTCCGAAAAATTCATTTTCTGATGAAAAACGATGACTCCGGACCTGTCGAACGTCCCCAAAATGGTCCATATCGATGAAATTTTAACATTTAATCTTTTGACTCCAAACGACTGTTGGATGTGAATTAAGTCTTTTTCAACTAAAATAAGTGTGTTTAAAGTCATTTATGTGCCTGAAATTGGTCAAAATTGAAGCTTTTGTGTAAGCAAAACTCTGTAAAAATGGCAATTTTGGTCACTCTGAGGGGTTAAAAAGTGGTTATTCAACATGAGGCACGATCCATTTGACATTTTGAATCATTTTTGGTACAGTCCGAAAAATTAATTTTTTGATGAAAAACGATGACTCCGGACCTGTCGAACATCCCCAAAATGGTCCATATCGATGAAATTTTAACATTTAATCTTTTGACTCCAAACGACTGTTGGATGTGAATTAAGTCTTTTTCAACTAAAATAAGTGTGTTTAAAGTAATTTATGTGCCTGAAATTGGTCAAAATTGAAGCTTTTGTGTAAGCAAAACTCTGTAAAAAAGGCAATTTTGGTCACTCTGAGGGGTTAAAAAGTGGTTATTCAACCTGAGGCACCATCACTTTGACATTTTGAATCATTTTTTGGTACAGTCCGAAAAATTCATTTTCTGATGAAAAACGATGACTCCGGACCTGTCGAATGTCCCCAAAATGGTCCATATCGATGAAATTTTAACATTTAATCTTTTGACTCCAAACAACTGTTGGATGTGAATTAAGTCTTTTTCAACTAAAATAAGTGTGTTTAAAGTCATTTATGTGCCTGAAATTGGTCAAAATTGAAGCTTTTGTGTAAGCAAAACTCTGTAAAAATGGCAATTTTGGTCACTCTGATGGGTTAAAAAGTGGTTATTCAACATGAGGCACCATCACTTTGACATTTTGAATCATTTTTGGTACAGTCTGAAAAATTCATTTTCTGATGAAAAACAATGACTCCGGACCTGTCGAACGTCCCCAAAATGGTCCATATCGATGAAATTTTAACATTTAATCTTTTGACTCCAAACGACTGTTGGATGTGAATTAAGTCTTTTTCAACTAAAATAAGTGTGTTTAAAGTAATTTATGTGCCTGAAATTGGTCAAAATTGAAGCTTTTGTGTAAGCAAAACTCTGTAAAAATGGCAATTTTGTTCACTCTGAGGGGTTAAAAAGTGGTTATTCAACATGTGGCACGATCCATTTGACATTTTGAATCATTTTTGGTACAGTCCGAAAAATAAATTTTTTGATGAAAAACGAAGACTCCGGACCTGTCGAACATCCCCAAAATGGTCCATATCGATGAAATTTTACCATTTAATCTTTTGACTCCAAACAACTGTTGGATGTGAATTATGACTTTTTCAACTAAAATAAGTGTGTTTAAAGTCATTTATGTGCCTGAAATTGGTCAAAATTGAAGCTTTTGAGTAAGCAAAACTCTGTAAAAATGGCAATTTTGGTCACTCTGAGGGGTTAAAAAGTGGTTATTCAACATGAGGCACGATCCATTTGACATTTTGAATCATTTTTGGTATAGTCCGAAAAATTCATTTTCTGATGAAAAACGATGACTCCGGACCTGTCGAACGTCCCCAAAATGGTCCATATCGATGAAATTTTAACATTTAATCTTTTGACTCCAAACGACTGTTGGATGTGAATTATGACTTTTTCAACTAAAATAAGTGTGTTTAAAGTCATTTATGTGCCTGAAATTGGTCAAAATTGAAGCTTTTGTGTAAGCAAAACTCTGTAAAAATGGCAATTTTGGTCACTCTGAGGGGTTAAAAAGTGGTTATTCAACATGAGGCACGATCCATTTGACATTTTGAATCATTTTTGGTACAGTCCGAAAAATTAATTTTTTGATGAAAAACGATGACTCCGGACCTGTCGAACATCCCCAAAATGGTCCATATCGATGAAATTTTAACATTTAATCTTTTGACTCCAAACGACTGTTGGATGTGAATTAAGTCTTTTTCAACTAAAATAAGTGTGTTTAAAGTAATTTATGTGCCTGAAATTGGTCAAAATTGAAGCTTTTGTGTAAGCAAAACTCTGTAAAAAAGGCAATTTTGGTCACTCTGAGGGGTTAAAAAGTGGTTATTCAACCTGAGGCACCATCACTTTGACATTTTGAATCATTTTTTGGTACAGTCCGAAAAATTCATTTTCTGATGAAAAACGATGACTCCGGACCTGTCGAATGTCCCCAAAATGGTCCATATCGATGAAATTTTAACATTTAATCTTTTGACTCCAAACAACTGTTGGATGTGAATTAAGTCTTTTTCAACTAAAATAAGTGTGTTTAAAGTCATTTATGTGCCTGAAATTGGTCAAAATTGAAGCTTTTGTGTAAGCAAAACTCTGTAAAAATGGCAATTTTGGTCACTCTGATGGGTTAAAAAGTGGTTATTCAACATGAGGCACGATCTATTTGACATTTTGAATCATTTTTGGTATAGTCCGAAAAATTCATTTTCTGATGAAAAACGATGACTCCGGACCTGTCGAACGTCCCCAAAATGGTCCATGTTGATGAAATTTTAAAATTTAATCTTTTGACTCCAAACGACTGTTGGATGTGAATTATGACTTTTTCAACTAAAATAAGTGTGTTTAAAGTCATTTATGTGCCTGAAATTGGTCAAAATTGAAACTTTTGAGTAAGCAAAACTCTGTAAAAATGGCAATTTTGGTCACTCTGAGGGGTTAAAAAGTGGTTATTCAACATGAGGCACCATCACTTTGACATTTTGAATCATTTTTGGTACAGTCTGAAAAATTCATTTTCTGATGAAAAACGATGACTCCGGACCTGTCGAACGTCCCCAAAATGGTCCATATCGATGAAATTTTAACATTTAATCTTTTGACTCCAAACAACTGTTGGATGTGAATTAAGTCTTTTTCAACTAAAATAAGTGTGTTTAAAGTCATTTATGTGCCTGAAATTGGTCAAAATTGAAGCTTTTGTGTAAGCAAAACTCTGTAAAAATGGCAATTTTGGTCACTCTGAGGGGTTAAAAAGTGGTTATTCAACATGAGGCACGATCCATTTGACATTTTGAATCATTTTTGGTACAGTCCGAAAAATTAATTTTTTGATGAAAAACGATGACTCCGGACCTGTCGAACATCCCCAAAATGGTCCATATCGATGAAATTTTAACATTTAATCTTTTGACTCCAAACGACTGTTGGATGTGAATTAAGTCTTTTTCAACTAAAATAAGTGTGTTTAAAGTAATTTATGTGCCTGAAATTGGTCAAAATTGAAGCTTTTGTGTAAGCAAAACTCTGTAAAAAAGGCAATTTTGGTCACTCTGAGGGGTTAAAAAGTGGTTATTCAACCTGAGGCACCATCACTTTGACATTTTGAATAATTTTTTGGTACAGTCCGAAAAATTCATTTTCTGATGAAAAACGATGACTCCGGACCTGTCGAATGTCCCCAAAATGGTCCATATCGATGAAATTTTAACATTTAATCTTTTGACTCCAAACAACTGTTGGATGTGAATTAAGTCTTTTTCAACTAAAATAAGTGTGTTTAAAGTCCGTTATGTGCCTGAAATTGGTCAAAATTGAAGCTTTTGTGTAAGCAAAACTCTGTAAAAATGGCAATTTTGGTCGCTCTGATGGGTTAAAAAGTGGTTATTCAACATGAGGCACGATCTATTTGACATTTTGAATCATTTTTGGTATAGTCCGAAAAATTCATTTTCTGATGAAAAACGATGACTCCGGACCTGTCGAACGTCCCCAAAATGGTCCATATCGATGAAATTTTAACATTTAATCTTTTGACTCCAAACAACTGTTGGATGTGAATTAAGTCTTTTTCAACTAAAATAAGTGTGTTTAAAGTCATTTATGTGCCTGAAATTGGTCAAAATTGAAGCTTTTGTGTAAGCAAAACTCTGTAAAAATGGCAATTTTGGTCACTCTGATGGGTTAAAAAGTGGTTATTCAACATGAGGCACGATCTATTTGACATTTTGAATAATTTTTGGTATAGTCCGAAAAATTCATTTTCTGATGAAAAACGATGACTCCGGACCTGTCGAACGTCCCCAAAATGGTCCATATCGATGAAATTTTAACATTTAATCTTTTGACTCCAAACGACTGTTGGATGTGAATTATGACTTTTTCAACTAAAATAAGTGTGATTAAAGTCATTTATGTGCCTGAAATTGGTCAAAATTGAAGCTTTTGAGTAAGCAAAACTCTGTAAAAATGGCAATTTTGGTCACTCTGAGGGGTTAAAAAGTGGTTATTCAACATGAGGCACGATCCATTTGACATTTTGAATCATTTTTGGTATAGTCCGAAAAATTCATTTTCTGATGAAAAACGATGACTCCGGACCTGTCGAACGTCCCCAAAATGGTCCATATCGATGACATTTTAACATTTAATCCTTTGACTCCAAACGACTGTTGGATGTGAATTATGACTTTTTCAACTAAAATAAGTGCGTTTAAAGTCATTTATGTGCCTGAAATTGGTCAAAATTGAAGCTTTTGTGTAAGCAAAACTCTGTAAAAATGGCAATTTTGGTCACTCTGAGGGGTTAAAAAGTGGTTATTCAACATGAGGCAAGATCCATTTGACATTTTGAATCATTTTTGGTACAGTCCGAAAAATTAATTTTTTGATGAAAAACGATGACTCCGGACCTGTCGAACATCCCCAAAATGGTCCATATCGATGAAATTTTAACATTTAATCTTTTGACTCCAAACGACTGTTGGATGTGAATTATGACTTTTTCAAATAAAATAAGTGTGTTTAAAGTCATTTATGTGCCTGAAATTGGTCAAAATTGAAGCTTTTGAGTAAGCAAAACTCTTTAAAAATGGCAATTTTGGTCACTCTGAGGGGTTAAAAAGTGGTTATTCAACATGAGGCGCGATCAATTTGACATTTTGAATCATTTTTGGTATAGTCCGAAAAATTCATTTTCTGTTGAAAAACGATGACTCCGGACCTGTCGAACGTCCCCAAAATGGTCCATATCGATGAAATTTTAACATTTAATCTTTTGACTCCAAACGACTGTTGGATGTGAATTAAGTCTTTTTCAACTAAAATAAGTGTGTTTAAAGTCATTTATGTGCCTGAAATTGGTCAAAATTGAAGCTTTTGTGTAAGCAAAACTCTGTAAAAATGGCAATTTTGGTCACTCTGAGGGGTTAAAAAGTGTTTATTCAACATGAGGCACGATTCATTTGACATTTTGAATCATTTTTGGTATAGTCCGAAAAATTCATTTTCTGATGAAAAACGATGACTCCGGACCTGTGGAACGTCCCCAAAATGGTCCATATCGATGAAATTTTAACATTTAATCTTTTGACTCCAAACGACTGTTGGATGTGAATTATGACTTTTTCAACTAAAATAAGTGTGTTTAAAGTCATTTATGTGCCTGAAATTGGTCAAAATTGAAGCTTTTGTGTAAGCAAAACTCTGTAAAAATGGCAATTTTGGTCACTCTGAGGGGTTAAAAAGTGGTTATTCAACATGAGGCACGATCCATTTGACATTTTGAATCATTTTTGGTACAGTCCGAAAAATTAATTTTTTGATGAAAAACGATGACTCCGGACCTGTCGAACATCCCCAAAATGGTCCATATCGATGAAATTTTAACATTTAATCTTTTGACTCCAAACGACCGTTGGATGTGAATTAAGTCTTTTTCAACAAAAATAAGTGTGTTTAAAGTAATTTATGTGCCTGAAATTGGTCAAAATTGAAGCTTTTGTGTAAGCAAAACTCTGTAAAAAAGGCAATTTTGGTCACTCTGAGGGGTTAAAAAGTGGTTATTCAACCTGAGGCACCATCACTTTGACATTTTGAATCATTTTTTGGTACAGTCCGAAAAATTCATTTTCTGATGAAAAACGATGACTCCGGACCTGTCGAATGTCCCCAAAATGGTCCATATCGATGAAATTTTAACATTTAATCTTTTGACTCCAAACAACTGTTGGATGTGAATTAAGTCTTTTTCAACTAAAATAAGTGTGTTTAAAGTCATTTATGTGCCTGAAATTGGTCAAAATTGAAGCTTTTGTGTAAGCAAAACTCTGTAAAAATGGCAATTTTGGTCACTCTGATGGGTTAAAAAGTGGTTATTCAACATGAGGCACCATCACTTTGACATTTTGAATCATTTTTGGTACAGTCTGAAAAATTCATTTTCTGATGAAAAACGATGACTCCGGACCTGTCGAACGTCCCCAAAATGGTCCATATCGATGAAATTTTAACATTTAATCTTTTGACTCCAAACAACTGTTGGATTTGAATTAAGTCTTTTTCAACTAAAATAAGAGTGTTTAAAGTCATTTATGTGCCTGAAATTGGTCAAAATTGAAGCTTTTGTGTAAGCAAAACTCTGTAAAAATGGCAATAATTTTGGTCACTCTGAGGGGTTAAAAAGTGGTTATTCAACATGAGGCACGATCCATTTGACATTTTGAATCATTTTTGGTATAGTCCGAAAAATTCATTTTCTGATGAAAAACGATGACTCCGGACCTGTCGAACGTCCCCAAAATGGTCCATATCGATGAAATTTTAACATTTAATCTTTTGACTCCAAACGACTGTTGGATGTGAATTATGACTTTTTCAAATAAAATAAGTGTGTTTAAAGTCATTTATGTGCCTGAAATTGGTCAAAATTGAAGCTTTTGAGTAAGCAAAACTCTGTAAAAATGGCAATTTTGGTCACTCTGAGGGGTTAAAAAGTGGTTATTCAACATGAGGCACGATCAATTTGACATTTTGAATCATTTTTGGTATAGTCCGAAAAATTCATTTTCTGATGAAAAACGATGACTCCGGACCTGTCGAACGTCCCCAAAATGGTCCATATCGATGAAATTTTAACATTTAATCTTTTGACTCCAAACGACTGTTGGATGTGAATTAAGTCTTTTTCAACTAAAATAAGTGTGTTTAAAGTCATTTATGTGCCTGAAATTGGTCAAAATTGAAGCTTTTGTGTAAGCAAAACTCTGTAAAAATGGCAATTTTGGTCACTCTGAGGGGTTAAAAAGTGGTTATTCAACATGAGGCACGATCCATTTGACATTTTGAATCATTTTTGGTACAGTCCGAAAAATTAATTTTTTGATGAAAAACGATGACTCCGGACCTGTCGAACATCCCCAAAATGGTCCATATCGATGAAATTTTAACATTTAATCTTTTGACTCCAAACGACTGTTGGATGTGAATTAAGTCTTTTTCAACTAAAATAAGTGTGTTTAAAGTAATTTATGTGCCTGAAATTGGTCAAAATTGAAGCTTTTGTGTAAGCAAAACTCTGTAAAAAAGGCAATTTTGGTCACTCTGAGGGGTTAAAAAGTGGTTATTCAACCTGAGGCACCATCACTTTGACATTTTGAATCATTTTTTGGTACAGTCCGAAAAATTCATTTTCTGATGAAAAACGATGACTCCGGACCTGTCGAATGTCCCCAAAATGGTCCATATCGATGAAATTTTAACATTTAATCTTTTGACTCCAAACAACTGTTGGATGTGAATTAAGTCTTTTTCAACTAAAATAAGTGTGTTTAAAGTCATTTATGTGCCTGAAATTGGTCAAAATTGAAGCTTTTGTGTAAGCAAAACTCTGTAAAAATGGCAATTTTGGTCACTCTGATGGGTTAAAAAGTGGTTATTCAACATGAGGCACCATCACTTTGACATTTTGAATCATTTTTGGTACAGTCTGAAAAATTCATTTTCTGATGAAAAACAATGACTCCGGACCTGTCGAACGTCCCCAAAATGGTCCATATCGATGAAATTTTAACATTTAATCTTTTGACTCCAAACGACTGTTGGATGTGAATTAAGTCTTTTTCAACTAAAATAAGTGTGTTTAAAGTAATTTATGTGCCTGAAATTGGTCAAAATTGAAGCTTTTGTGTAAGCAAAACTCTGTAAAAATGGCAATTTTGTTCACTCTGAGGGGTTAAAAAGTGGTTATTCAACATGTGGCACGATCCATTTGACATTTTGAATCATTTTTGGTACAGTCCGAAAAATAAATTTTTTGATGAAAAACGAAGACTCCGGACCTGTCGAACATCCCCAAAATGGTCCATATCGATGAAATTTTACCATTTAATCTTTTGACTCCAAACAACTGTTGGATGTGAATTATGACTTTTTCAACTAAAATAAGTGTGTTTAAAGTCATTTATGTGCCTGAAATTGGTCAAAATTGAAGCTTTTGAGTAAGCAAAACTCTGTAAAAATGGCAATTTTGGTCACTCTGAGGGGTTAAAAAGTGGTTATTCAACATGAGGCACGATCAATTTGACATTTTGAATCATTTTTGGTATAGTCCGAAAAATTCATTTTCTGATGAAAAACGATGACTCCGGACCTGTCGAACGTCCCCAAAATGGTCCATATCGATGAAATTTTAACATTTAATCCTTTGACTCCAAACGACTGTTGGATGTGAATTATGACTTTTTCAAATAAAATAAGTGTGTTTAAAGTCATTTATGTGCCTGAAATTGGTCAAAATTGAAGCTTTTGAGTAAGCAAAACTCTGTAAAAATGGCAATTTTGGTCACTCTGAGGGGTTAAAAAGTGGTTATTCAACATGAGGCACGATCAATTTGACATTTTGAATCATTTTTGGTATAGTCCGAAAAATTCATTTTCTGATGAAAAACGATGACTCCGGACCTGTCGAACGTCCCCAAAATGGTCCATATCGATGAAATTTTAACATTTAATCCTTTGACTCCAAACGACTGTTGGATGTGAATTATGACTTTTTCAAATAAAATAAGTGTGTTTAAAGTCATTTATGTGCCTGAAATTGGTCAAAATTGAAGCTTTTGAGTAAGCAAAACTCTGTAAAAATGGCAATTTCGGTCACTCTGAGGGGTTAAAAAGTGGTTATTCAACATGAGGCACCATCACTTTGACATTTTGAATCATTTTTGGTACAGTCCAAAAAATTCATTTTCTGATGAAAAACGATGACTCCGGACCTGTCGAACGTACCCAAAATGGTCCATATCGATGAAATTTTAACATTTAATCTTTTGACTCCAAACAACTGTTGGATGTGAATTAAGTCTTTTTCAACTAAAATAAGTGTGTTTAAAGTCATTTATGTGCCTGAAATTGGTCAAAATTGAAGCTTTTGTGTAAGCAAAACTCTGTAAAAATGGCAATTTTGGTCACTCTGAGGGTTAAAAAGTGGTTATTCAACATGAGGCACGATCCATTTGACATTTTGAATCATTTTTGGTATAGTCCGAAAAATTCATTTTCTGATGAAAAACAATGACTCCGGACCTGTCGAACGTCCCCAAAATGGTCCATATCGATGAAATTTTAACATTTAATCCTTTGACTCCAAACGACTGTTGGATGTGAATTATGACTTTTTCAAATAAAATAAGTGTGTTTAAAGTCATTTATGTGCCTGAAATTGGTCAAAATTGAAGCTTTTGAGTAAGCAAAACTCTGAAAAAATGGCAATTTTGGTCACTCTGAGGGGTTAAAAAGTGGTTATTCAACATGAGGCACGATCAATTTGACATTTTGAATCATTTTTGGTATAGTCCGAAAAATTCATTTTCTGATGAAAAACGATGACTCCGGACCTGTCGAACGTCCCCAAAATGGTCCATATCGATGAAATTTTAACATTTAATCTTTTGACTCCAAACGACTGTTGGATGTGAATTAAGTCTTTTTCAACTAAAATAAGTGTGTTTAAAGTAATTTATGTGCCTGAAATTGGTCAAAATTGAAGCTTTTGTGTAAGCAAAACTCTGTAAAAATGGCAATTTTGGTCACTCTGAGGGGTTAAAAGTGGTTATTCAACATGAGGCACGATCCATTTGACATTTTGAATCATTTTTGGTATAGTCCGAAAAATTCATTTTCTGATGAAAAACGATGACTCCGGACCTGTCGAACGTCCCCAAAATGGTCCATATCGATGAAATTTTAACATTTAATCTTTTGACACCAAACGACTGTTGGATGTGAATTATGACTTTTTTTACTAAAATAAGTGTGTTTAAAGTCATTTATGTGCCTGAAATTGGTCAAAATTGAAGCTTTTGTGTGAGCAAAACTCTGTAAAAATTGCAATTTTGGTCACTCTGAGGGGTTAAAAAGTGGTTATTCAACATGAGGCACGATCCATTTGACATTTTGAATCATTTTTGGTACAGTCTGAAAAAATTAATTTTTTGATGAAAAACGATGACTCCGGACCTGTCGAACATCCCCAAAATGGTCCATATCGATGAAATTTTAACATTTAATCTTTTGACTCCAAACGGCTGTTGGATGTGAATTAAGTCTTTTTCAACTAAAATAAGTGTGTTTAAAGTCATTTATGTGCCTGAAATTGGTCAAAATTGAAGCTTTTGTGTAAGCAAAACTCTGTAAAAATGGCAATTTTGGTCACTCTGAGGGTTAAAAAGTGGTTATTCAACATGAGGCACGATCCATTTGACATTTTGAATCATTTTTGGTATAGTCCGAAAAATTCATTTTCTGATGAAAAACAATGACTCCGGACCTGTCGAACGTCCCCAAAATGGTCCATATCGATGAAATTTTAACATTTTATCCTTTGACTCCAAACGACTGTTGGATGTGAATTATGACTTTTTCAAATAAAATAAGTGTGTTTAAAGTCATTTATGTGCCTGAAATTGGTCAAAATTGAAGCTTTTGTGTAAGCAAAACTCTGTAAAAATGGCAATTTTGGTCACTCTGAGGGGTTAAAAAGTGGTTATTCAACATGAGGCACGATCCATTTGACATTTTGAATCATTTTTGGTATAGTCCGAAAAATTCATTTTCTGATGAAAAAAACGATGACTCCGGACCTATCGAACGTCCCCAAAATGGTCCATATCGATGAAATTTTAACATTTAATCCTTTGACTCCAAACGACTGTTGGATGTGAATTATGACTTTTTCAAATAAAATAAGTGTGTTTAAAGTCATTTATGTGCCTGAAATTGGTCAAAATTGAAGCATTTGAGTAAGCAAAACTCTGTAAAAATGGCAATTTTGGTCACTCTGAGGGGTTAAAAAGTGGTTATTCAACATGAGGCACGATCAATTTGACATTTTGAATCATTTTTGGTATAGTCCGAAAAATTCATTTTCTGATGAAAAACGATGACTCCGGACCTGTCGAACGTCCCCAAAATGGTCCATATCGATGAAATTTTAACATTTAATCTTTTGACTCCAAACGACTGTTGGATGTGAATTATGACTTTTTCAACTAAAATAGGTGTGTTTAAAGTCATTTATGTGCCTGAAATTGGTCAAAATTGAAGCTTTTGTGTAAGCAAAACTCTGTAAAAATGGCAATTTTGTTCACTCTGAGGGGTTAAAAAGTGGTTATTCAACATGTGGCACGATCCATTTGACATTTTGAATCATTTTTGGTACAGTCCGAAAAATAAATTTTTTGATGAAAAACGAAGACTCCGGACCTGTCGAACATCCCCAAAATGGTCCATATCGATGAAATTTTACCATTTAATCTTTTGACTCCTTTGACTCCAAACGACTGTTGGATGTGAATTATGACTTTTTCAAATAAAATAAGTGTGTTTAAAGTCATTTATGTGCCTGAAATTGGTCAAAATTGAAGCTTTTGAGTAAGCAAAACTCTGTAAAAATGGCAATTTTGGTCACTCTGAGGGGTTAAAAAGTGGTTATTCAACATGAGGCACGATCAATTTGACATTTTGAATCATTTTTGGTATAGTCCGAAAAATTCATTTTCTGATGAAAAACGATGACTCCGGACCTGTCGAACGTCCCCAAAATGGTCCATATCGATGAAATTTTAACATTTAATCTTTTGACTCCAAACGACTGTTGGATGTGAATTAAGTCTTTTTCAACTAAAATAAGTGTGTTTAAAGTAATTTATGTGCCTGAAATTGGTCAAAATTGAAGCTTTTGTGTAAGCAAAACTCGGTAAAAATCGCAATTTTGGTCACTCTGAGGGGTTAAAAGTGGTTATTCAACATGAGGCACGATCTATTTGACATTTTGAATCATTTTTGGTATAGTCCGAAAAATTCATTTTCTGATGAAAAACGATGACTCCGGACCTGTCGAACGTCCCCAAAATGGTCCATTTCGATGAAATTTTAACATTTAATCTTTTGACTCAAAACGACTGTTGGATGTGAATTATGACTTTTTCAACTAAAATAAGTGTGTTTAAAGTCATTTATGTGCCTGAAATTGGTCAAAATTGAAACTTTTGAGTAAGCAAAACTCTGTAAAAATGGCAATTTTGGTCACTCTGAGGGGTTAAAAAGTGGTTATTCAACATGAGGCACCATCACTTTGACATTTTGAATCATTTTTGGTATAGTCCGAAAAATTCATATTCTGATGAAAAACGATGACTCCGGACCTGTCGAACGTCCCCAAAATGGTCCATATCGATGAAATTTTAACATTTAATCTTTTGACTCCAAACGACTGTTGGATGTGAATTATGACTTTTTCAACTAAAATAGGTGTGTTTAAAGTCATTTATGTGCCTGAAATTGGTCAAAATTGAAGCTTTTGTGTAAGCAAAACTCTGTAAAAATGGATATTTTGGTCACTCTGAGGGGTTAAAAAGTGGTTATTCAACATGTGGCACGATCCATTTGACATTTTGAATCATTTTTGGTACAGTCCGAAAAATTAATTTTTTGATGAAAAACGATGACTCCGGACCTGTCGAACGTACCCAAAATGGTCCATATCGATGAAATTTTAACATTTAATCTTTTGACTCCAAACAACTGTTGGATGTGAATTAAGTCTTTTTCAACTAAAATAAGTGTGTTTAAAGTCATTTATGTGCCTGAAATTGGTCAAAATTGAAGCTTTTGTGTAAGCAAAACTCTGTAAAAATGGCAATTTTGGTCACTCTGAGGGTTAAAAAGTGGTTATTCAACATGAGGCACGATCCATTTGACATTTTGAATCATTTTTGGTATAGTCCGAAAAATTCATTTTCTAATGAAAAACAATGACTCCGGACCTGTCGAACGTCCCCAAAATGGTCCATATCGATGAAATTTTAACATTTAATCCTTTGACTCCAAACGACTGTTGGATGTGAATTATGACTTTTTCAAATAAAATAAGTGTGTTTAAAGTCATTTATGTGCCTGAAATTGGTCAAAATTGAAGCTTTTGAGTAAGCAAAACTCTGAAAAAATGGCAATTTTGGTCACTCTGAGGGGTTAAAAAGTGGTTATTCAACATGAGGCACGATCAATTTGACATTTTGAATCATTTTTGGTATAGTCCGAAAAATTCATTTTCTGATGAAAAACGATGACTCCGGACCTGTCGAACGTCCCCAAAATGGTCCATATCGATGAAATTTTAACATTTAATCTTTTGACTCCAAACGACTGTTGGATGTGAATTAAGTCTTTTTCAACTAAAATAAGTGTGTTTAAAGTAATTTATGTGCCTGAAATTGGTCAAAATTGAAGCTTTTGTGTAAGCAAAACTCGGTAAAAATCGCAATTTTGGTCACTCTGAGGGGTTAAAAGTGGTTATTCAACATGAGGCACGATCTATTTGACATTTTGAATCATTTTTGGTATAGTCCGAAAAATTCATTTTCTGATGAAAAACGATGACTCCGGACCTGTCGAACGTCCCCAAAATGGTCCATTTCGATGAAATTTTAACATTTAATCTTTTGACTCAAAACGACTGTTGGATGTGAATTATGACTTTTTCAACTAAAATAAGTGTGTTTAAAGTCATTTATGTGCCTGAAATTGGTCAAAATTGAAACTTTTGAGTAAGCAAAACTCTGTAAAAATGGCAATTTTGGTCACTCTGAGGGGTTAAAAAGTGGTTATTCAACATGAGGCACGATCCATTTGACATTTTGAATCATTTTTGGTACAGTCCGAAAAATTAATTTTTTGATGAAAAACGATGACTCCGGACCTGTCGAACATCCCCAAAATGGTCCATATCGATGAAATTTTACCATTTAATCTTTTGACTCCAAACGACTGTTGGATGTGAATTATGATTTTTTCAACTAAAATAAGTGTGTTTAAAGTCATTTATGTGCCTGAAATCGGTCAAAATTGAAGCTTTTGTGTAAGCAAAACTCTGTAAAAATGGCAATTTTGGTCTCTCTGAGGGGTTAAAAAGTGGTTATTCAACATGAGGCACGATCCATTTGACATTTTGAATCATTTTTGGTATAGTCCGAAAAATTCATTTTCTGATGAAAAACGATGACTACGGACCTGTCGAACGTCCCCAAAATGGTCCATATCGATGAAATTTTAACATTTAATCTTTTGACTCAAAACGACTGTTGGATGTGAATTATGACTTTTTCAACTAAAATAAGTGTGTTTAAAGTCATTTATGTGCCTGAAATTGGTCAAAATTGAAACTTTTGAGTAAGCAAAACTCTGTAAAAATGGCAATTTTGGTCACTCTGAGGGTTTAAAAAGTGGTTATTCAACATGAGGCACCATCACTTTGACATTTTGAATCATTTTTGGTATAGTCCGAAAAATTCATATTCTGATGAAAAACGATGACTCCGGACCTGTCGAACGTCCCCAAAATGGTCCATATCGATGAAATTTTAACATTTAATCTTTTGACTCCAAACGACTGTTGGATGTGAATTATGACTTTTTCAACTAAAATAGGTGTGTTTAAAGTCATTTATGTGCCTGAAATTGGTCAAAATTGAAGCTTTTGTGTAAGCAAAACTCTGTAAAAATGGCAATTTTGGTCACTCTGAGGGGTTAAAAAGTGGTTATTCAACATGTGGCACGATCCATTTGACATTTTGAATCATTTTTGGTACAGTCCGAAAAATTAATTTTTTGATGAAAAACGATGACTCCGGACCTGTCGAACATCCCCAAAATGGTCCATATCGATGAAATTTTACCATTTAATCTTTTGACTCCAAACGACTGTTGGATGTGAATTATGACTTTTTCAACTAAAATAAGTGTGTTTAAAGTCATTTATGTGCCTGAAATTGGTCAGAATTGAAGCTTTTGAGTAAGCAAAACTCTGTAAAAATGGCAATTTTGGTCACTCTGAGGGGTTAAAAAGTGGTTATTCAACATGAGGCACGATCAATTTGACATTTTGAATCATTTTTGGTATAGTCCGAAAAATTCATTTTCTGATGAAAAACGATGACTCCGGACCTGTCGAACGTCCCCAAAATGGTCCATATCGATGAAATTTTAACATTTAATCTTTTGACTCCAAACGACTGTTGGATGTGAATTAAGTCTTTTTCAACTAAAATAAGTGTGTTTAAAGTAATTTATGTGCCTGAAATTGGTCAAAATTTAAGCTTTTGTGTAAGCAAAACTCTGTAAAAATGGCAATTTTGGTCACTCTGAGGGGTTAAAAGTGGTTATTCAACATGAGGCACGATCCATTTGACATTTTGAATCATTTTTGGTATAGTCCGAAAAATTCATTTTCTGATGAAAAACGATGACTCCGGACCTGTCGAACGTCCCCAAAATGGTCCATATCGATGAAATTTTAACATTTAATCTTTTGACACCAAACGACTGTTGGATGTGAATTATGACTTTTTTAACTAAAATAAGTGTGTTTAAAGTCATTTATGTGCCTGAAATTGGTCAAAATTGAAGCTTTTGTGTGAGCAAAACTCTGTAAAAATGGCAATTTTGGTCACTCTGAGGGGTTAAAAAGTGGTTATTCAACATGAGGCACGATCCATTTGACATTTTGAATCATTTTTGGTACAGTCTGAAAAAATTAATTTTTTGATGAAAAACGATGACTCCGGACCTGTCGAACATCCCCAAAATGGTCCATATCGATGAAATTTTAACATTTAATCTTTTGACTCCAAACGGCTGTTGGATGTGAATTAAGTCTTTTTCAACTAAAATAAGTGTGTTTAAAGTCATTTATGTGCCTGAAATTGGTCAAAATTGAAGCTTTTGTGTAAGCAAAACTCTGTAAAAATGGCAATTTTGGTCACTCTGAGGGTTAAAAAGTGGTTATTCAACATGAGGCACGATCCATTTGACATTTTGAATCATTTTTGGTATAGTCCGAAAAATTCATTTTCTGATGAAAAACAATGACTCCGGACCTGTCGAACGTCCCCAAAATGGTCCATATCGATGAAATTTTAACATTTTATCCTTTGACTCCAAACGACTGTTGGATGTGAATTATGACTTTTTCAAATAAAATAAGTGTGTTTAAAGTCATTTATGTGCCTGAAATTGGTCAAAATTGAAGCTTTTGAGTAAGCAAAACTCTGTAAAAATGGCAATTTTGGTCACTCTGAGGGGTTAAAAAGTGGTTATTCAACATGAGGCACGATCAATTTGACATTTTGAATCATTTTTGGTATAGTCCGAAAAATTCATTTTCTGATGAAAAACGATGACTCCGGACCTGTCGAACGTCCCCAAAATGGTCCATATCGATGAAATTTTAACATTTAATCTTTTGACTCCAAACGACTGTTGGATGTGAATTAAGTCTTTTTCAACTAAAATAAGTGTGTTTAAAGTAATTTATGTGCCTGAAATTGGTCAAAATTGAAGCTTTTGTGTAAGCAAAACTCGGTAAAAATCGCAATTTTGGTCACTCTGAGGGGTTAAAAGTGGTTATTCAACATGAGGCACGATCTATTTGACATTTTGAATCATTTTTGGTATAGTCCAAAAAATTCATTTTCTGATGAAAAACGATGACTCCGGACCTGTCGAACGTCCCCAAAATGGTCCATTTCGATGAAATTTTAACATTTAATCTTTTGACTCAAAACGACTGTTGGATGTGAATTATGACTTTTTCAACTAAAATAAGTGTGTTTAAAGTCATTTATGTGCCTGAAATTGGTCAAAATTGAAACTTTTGAGTAAGCAAAACTCTGTAAAAATGGCAATTTTGGTCACTCTGAGGGGTTAAAAAGTGGTTATTCAACATGAGGCACCATCACTTTGACATTTTGAATCATTTTTGGTATAGTCCGAAAAATTCATATTCTGATGAAAAACGATGACTCCGGACCTGTCGAACGTCCCCAAAATGGTCCATATCGATGAAATTTTAACATTTAATCTTTTGACTCCAAACGACTGTTGGATGTGAATTATGACTTTTTCAACTAAAATAGGTGTGTTTAAAGTCATTTATGTGCCTGAAATTGGTCAAAATTGAAGCTTTTGTGTAAGCAAAACTCTGTAAAAATGGCAATTTTGGTCACTCTGAGGGGTTAAAAAGTGGTTATTCAACATGTGGCACGATCCATTTGACATTTTGAATCATTTTTGGTACAGTCCGAAAAATTAATTTTTTGATGAAAAACGATGACTCCGGACCTGTCGAACGTACCCAAAATGGTCCATATCGATGAAATTTTAACATTTAATCTTTTGACTCCAAACAACTGTTGGATGTGAATTAAGTCTTTTTCAACTAAAATAAGTGTGTTTAAAGTCATTTATGTGCCTGAAATTGGTCAAAATTGAAGCTTTTGTGTAAGCAAAACTCTGTAAAAATGGCAATTTTGGTCACTCTGAGGGTTAAAAAGTGGTTATTCAACATGAGGCACGATCCATTTGACATTTTGAATCATTTTTGGTATAGTCCGAAAAATTCATTTTCTAATGAAAAACAATGACTCCGGACCTGTCGAACGTCCCCAAAATGGTCCATATCGATGAAATTTTAACATTTAATCCTTTGACTCCAAACGACTGTTGGATGTGAATTATGACTTTTTCAAATAAAATAAGTGTGTTTAAAGTCATTTATGTGCCTGAAATTGGTCAAAATTGAAGCTTTTGAGTAAGCAAAACTCTGAAAAAATGGCAATTTTGGTCACTCTGAGGGGTTAAAAAGTGGTTATTCAACATGAGGCACGATCAATTTGACATTTTGAATCATTTTTGGTATAGTCCGAAAAATTCATTTTCTGATGAAAAACGATGACTCCGGACCTGTCGAACGTCCCCAAAATGGTCCATATCGATGAAATTTTAACATTTAATCTTTTGACTCCAAACGACTGTTGGATGTGAATTAAGTCTTTTTCAACTAAAATAAGTGTGTTTAAAGTAATTTATGTGCCTGAAATTGGTCAAAATTGAAGCTTTTGTGTAAGCAAAACTCGGTAAAAATCGCAATTTTGGTCACTCTGAGGGGTTAAAAGTGGTTATTCAACATGAGGCACGATCTATTTGACATTTTGAATCATTTTTGGTATAGTCCGAAAAATTCATTTTCTGATGAAAAACGATGACTCCGGACCTGTCGAACGTCCCCAAAATGGTCCATTTCGATGAAATTTTAACATTTAATCTTTTGACTCAAAACGACTGTTGGATGTGAATTATGACTTTTTCAACTAAAATAAGTGTGTTTAAAGTCATTTATGTGCCTGAAATTGGTCAAAATTGAAACTTTTGAGTAAGCAAAACTCTGTAAAAATGGCAATTTTGGTCACTCTGAGGGGTTAAAAAGTGGTTATTCAACATGAGGCACCATCACTTTGACATTTTGAATCATTTTTGGTATAGTCCGAAAAATTCATATTCTGATGAAAAACGATGACTCCGGACCTGTCGAACGTCCCCAAAATGGTCCATATCGATGAAATTTTAACATTTAATCTTTTGACTCCAAACGACTGTTGGATGTGAATTATGACTTTTTCAACTAAAATAGGTGTGTTTAAAGTCATTTATGTGCCTGAAATTGGTCAAAATTGAAGCTTTTGTGTAAGCAAAACTCTGTAAAAATGGCAATTTTGGTCACTCTGAGGGGTTAAAAAGTGGTTATTCAACATGTGGCACGATCCATTTGACATTTTGAATCATTTTTGGTACAGTCCGAAAAATTAATTTTTTGATGAAAAACGATGACTCCGGACCTGTCGAACATCCCCAAAATGGTCCATATCGATGAAATTTTACCATTTAATCTTTTGACTCCAAACGACTGTTGGATGTGAATTATGATTTTTTCAACTAAAATAAGTGTGTTTAAAGTCATTTATGTGCCTGAAATCGGTCAAAATTGAAGCTTTTGTGTAAGCAAAACTCTGTAAAAATGGCAATTTTGGTCTCTCTGAGGGGTTAAAAAGTGGTTATTCAACATGAGGCACGATCCATTTGACATTTTGAATCATTTTTGGTATAGTCCGAAAAATTCATTTTCTGATGAAAAACAATGACTCCGGACCTGTCGAACGTCCCCAAAATGGTCCATATCGATGAAATTTTAACATTTTATCCTTTGACTCCAAACGACTGTTGGATGTGAATTATGACTTTTTCAAATAAAATAAGTGTGTTTAAAGTCATTTATGTGCCTGAAATTGGTCAAAATTGAAGCTTTTGAGTAAGCAAAACTCTGTAAAAATGGCAATTTTGGTCACTCTGAGGGGTTAAAAAGTGGTTATTCAACATGAGGCACGATCAATTTGACATTTTGAATCATTTTTGGTATAGTCCGAAAAATTCATTTTCTGATGAAAAACGATGACTCCGGACCTGTCGAACGTCCCCAAAATGGTCCATATCGATGAAATTTTAACATTTAATCTTTTGACTCCAAACGACTGTTGGATGTGAATTAAGTCTTTTTCAACTAAAATAAGTGTGTTTAAAGTAATTTATGTGCCTGAAATTGGTCAAAATTGAAGCTTTTGTGTAAGCAAAACTCGGTAAAAATCGCAATTTTGGTCACTCTGAGGGGTTAAAAGTGGTTATTCAACATGAGGCACGATCTATTTGACATTTTGAATCATTTTTGGTATAGTCCGAAAAATTCATTTTCTGATGAAAAACGATGACTCCGGACCTGTCGAACGTCCCCAAAATGGTCCATTTCGATGAAATTTTAACATTTAATCTTTTGACTCAAAACGACTGTTGGATGTGAATTATGACTTTTTCAACTAAAATAAGTGTGTTTAAAGTCATTTATGTGCCTGAAATTGGTCAAAATTGAAACTTTTGAGTAAGCAAAACTCTGTAAAAATGGCAATTTTGGTCACTCTGAGGGGTTAAAAAGTGGTTATTCAACATGAGGCACCATCACTTTGACATTTTGAATCATTTTTGGTATAGTCCGAAAAATTCATATTCTGATGAAAAACGATGACTCCGGACCTGTCGAACGTCCCCAAAATGGTCCATATCGATGAAATTTTAACATTTAATCTTTTGACTCCAAACGACTGTTGGATGTGAATTATGACTTTTTCAACTAAAATAGGTGTGTTTAAAGTCATTTATGTGCCTGAAATTGGTCAAAATTGAAGCTTTTGTGTAAGCAAAACTCTGTAAAAATGGCAATTTTGGTCACTCTGAGGGGTTAAAAAGTGGTTATTCAACATGTGGCACGATCCATTTGACATTTTGAATCATTTTTGGTACAGTCCGAAAAATTAATTTTTTGATGAAAAACGATGACTCCGGACCTGTCGAACGTACCCAAAATGGTCCATATCGATGAAATTTTAACATTTAATCTTTTGACTCCAAACAACTGTTGGATGTGAATTAAGTCTTTTTCAACTAAAATAAGTGTGTTTAAAGTCATTTATGTGCCTGAAATTGGTCAAAATTGAAGCTTTTGTGTAAGCAAAACTCTGTAAAAATGGCAATTTTGGTCACTCTGAGGGTTAAAAAGTGGTTATTCAACATGAGGCACGATCCATTTGACATTTTGAATCATTTTTGGTATAGTCCGAAAAATTCATTTTCTAATGAAAAACAATGACTCCGGACCTGTCGAACGTCCCCAAAATGGTCCATATCGATGAAATTTTAACATTTAATCCTTTGACTCCAAACGACTGTTGGATGTGAATTATGACTTTTTCAAATAAAATAAGTGTGTTTAAAGTCATTTATGTGCCTGAAATTGGTCAAAATTGAAGCTTTTGTGTAAGCAAAACTCGGTAAAAATCGCAATTTTGGTCACTCTGAGGGGTTAAAAGTGGTTATTCAACATGAGGCACGATCTATTTGACATTTTGAATCATTTTTGGTATAGTCCGAAAAATTCATTTTCTGATGAAAAACGATGACTCCGGACCTGTCGAACGTCCCCAAAATGGTCCATTTCGATGAAATTTTAACATTTAATCTTTTGACTCAAAACGACTGTTGGATGTGAATTATGACTTTTTCAACTAAAATAAGTGTGTTTAAAGTCATTTATGTGCCTGAAATTGGTCAAAATTGAAACTTTTGAGTAAGCAAAACTCTGTAAAAATGGCAATTTTGGTCACTCTGAGGGGTTAAAAAGTGGTTATTCAACATGAGGCACCATCACTTTGACATTTTGAATCATTTTTGGTATAGTCCGAAAAATTCATATTCTGATGAAAAACGATGACTCCGGACCTGTCGAACGTCCCCAAAATGGTCCATATCGATGAAATTTTAACATTTAATCTTTTGACTCCAAACGACTGTTGGATGTGAATTATGACTTTTTCAACTAAAATAGGTGTGTTTAAAGTCATTTATGTGCCTGAAATTGGTCAAAATTGAAGCTTTTGTGTAAGCAAAACTCTGTAAAAATGGCAATTTTGGTCACTCTGAGGGGTTAAAAAGTGGTTATTCAACATGTGGCACGATCCATTTGACATTTTGAATCATTTTTGGTACAGTCCGAAAAATTAATTTTTTGATGAAAAACGATGACTCCGGACCTGTCGAACATCCCCAAAATGGTCCATATCGATGAAATTTTACCATTTAATCTTTTGACTCCAAACGACTGTTGGATGTGAATTATGACTTTTTCAACTAAAATAAGTGTGTTTAAAGTCATTTATGTGCCTGAAATTGGTCAGAATTGAAGCTTTTGAGTAAGCAAAACTCTGTAAAAATGGCAATTTTGGTCACTCTGAGGGGTTAAAAAGTGGTTATTCAACATGAGGCACGATCAATTTGACATTTTGAATCATTTTTGGTATAGTCCGAAAAATTCATTTTCTGATGAAAAACGATGACTCCGGACCTGTCGAACGTCCCCAAAATGGTCCATATCGATGAAATTTTAACATTTAATCTTTTGACTCCAAACGACTGTTGGATGTGAATTAAGTCTTTTTCAACTAAAATAAGTGTGTTTAAAGTCATTTATGTGCCTGGAATTGGTCAAAATTGAAGCTTTTGTGTAAGCAAAACTCTGTAAAAATGGCAATTTTGGTCACTCTGAGGGGTTAAAAAGTGGTTATATAACATGAGGCACAATCTATTTGACATTTTGAATCATTTTTGGTATAGTCCGAAAAATTCATTTTCTGATGAAAAACGATGACTCCGGACCTGTTGAACGTCCCCAAAATGGTCCATATCGATGAAATTTTAACATTTAATCTTTTGACTCCAAACAAATGTTGGATGTGAATTAAGTCTTTTTCAACTAAAATAAGTGTGTTTAAAGTCATTTATGTGCCTGAAATTGGTCAAAATTTAAACTTTTGAGTAAGCAAAATTCTGTAAAAATGGCAATTTCGGTCACTCTGAGGGGTTAAAAAGTGGTTATTCAACATGAGGCACCATCACTTTGACATTTTGAATCATTTTTGGTACAGTCCGAAAAATTCATTTTCTGATGAAAAACGATGACTCCGGACCTGTCGAACGTACCCAAAATGGTCCATATCGATGAAATTTTAACATTTAATCTTTTGACTCCAAACAACTGTTGGATGTGAATTAAGTCTTTTTCAACTAAAATAAGTGTGTTTAAAGTCATTTATGTGCCTGAAATTGGTCAAAATTGAAGCTTTTGTGTAAGCAAAACTCGGTAAAAATGGCAATTTTGGTCACTCTGATGGGTTAAAAAGTGGTTATTCAACATGAGGCACGATCTATTTGACATTTTGAATCATTTTTGGTATAGTCCGAAAAATTCATTTTCTGATGAAAAACGATGACTCCGGACCTGTCGAACGTCCCCAAAATGGTCCATATCGATGAAATTTTAACATTTAATCTTTTGACTCAAAACGACTGTTGGATTTGAATTATGACATTTTCAACTAAAATAAGTGTGTTTAAAGTCATTTATGTGCCTGAAATTGGTCAAAATTGAAACGTTTGAGTAAGCAAAACTCTGTAAAAATGGCAATTTTGGTCACTCTGAGGGGTTAAAAAGTGGTTATTCAACATGAGGCACCATCACTTTGACATTTTGAATCATTTTTGGTATAGTCCGAAAAATTCATATACTGATGAAAAACGATGACTCCGGACCTGTCGAACGTCCCCAAAATGGTCCATATCGATGAAATTTTAACATTTAATATTTTGACTCCAAACGACTGTTGGGTGTGAATTATGACTTTTTCAACTACAATAGGTGTGTTTAAAGTCATTTATGTGCCTGAAATTGGTCAAAATTGAAGCTTTTGTGTAAGCAAAACTCTGTAAAAATGGCAATTTTGTTCACTCTGAGGGGTTAAAAAGTGGTTATTCAACATGTGGCACGATCCATTTGACATTTTGAATAATTTTTGGTACAGTCCAAAAAATTAATTTTTTGATGAAAAACGATGACTCCGGACCTGTCGAACATCCCCAAAATGGTCCATATCGATGAAATTTTACCATTTAATCTTTTGACTCCAAACGACTGTTGGATGTGAATTATGACTTTTTCAACTAAAATAAGTGTGTTTAAAGTCATTTATGTGCCTGAAATTGGTCAAAATTGAAGCTTTTGAGTAAGCAAAACTCTGTAAAAATGGCAATTTTGGTCACTCTGAGGGGTTAAAAAGTGGTTATTCAACATGAGGCACGATCAATTTGACATTTTGAATCATTTTTGGTATAGTCCGAAAAATTCATTTTCTGATGAAAAACGATGACTCCGGACCTGTCGAACGTCCCCAAAATGGTCCATATCGATGAAATTTTAACATTTAATCTTTTGACTCCAAACAAATGTTGGATGTGAATTAAGTCTTTTTCAACTAAAATAAGTGTGTTTAAAGTCATTTATGTGCCTGAAATTGGTCAAAATTGAAGCTTTTGTGTAAGCAAAACTCTGTAAAAATGGCAATTTTGGTCACTCTGAGGGGTTAAAAAGTGGTTATTCAACATGAGGCACGATCCATTTGACATTTTGAATCATTTTTGGTACAGTCCGAAAAATTCATTTTCTGATGAAAAACGATGACTCCGGACCTGTCGAACGTCCCCAAAATGGTCCATATCGATGAAATTTTAACATTTAATCCTTTGACTCCAAACGACTGTTGGATGTGAATTATGACTTTTTCAAATAAAATAAGTGTGTTTAAAGTCATTTATGTGCCTGAAATTGGTCAAAATTGAAGCTTTTGAGTAAGCAAAACTCTGTAAAAATGGCAATTTTGGTCACTCTGAGGGGTTAAAATGTGGTTATTCAACATGAGGCACGATCAATTTGACATTTTGAATCATTTTTGGTATAGTCTGAAAAATTCATTTTCTGATGAAAAACGATGACTCCGGACCTGTCGAACGTCCCCAAAATGGTCCATATCGATGAAATTTTAACATTTATTCTTTTGACTCCAAACGACTGTTGGATGTGAATTAAGTCTTTTTCAACTAAAATAAGTGTGTTTAAAGTAATTTATGTGCCTGAAATTGGTCAAAATTGAAGCTTTTGTGTAAGCAAAACTCTGTAAAAATGGCAATTTTGGTCACTCTGAGGGGTTAAAAAGTGGTTATTCAACCTGAGGCACCATCACTTTGACATTTTGAATCATTTTTGGCACAGTCCGAAAAATTCATTTTCTGATGAAAAACGATGACTCTGGACCTGTCGAACGTCCCCAAAATGGTCCATATCGATGAAATTTTAACATTTAATCTTTTGACTCCAAACAACTGTTGGATGTGAATTAAGTCTTTTTCAACTAAAATAAGTGTGTTTAAAGTCATTTATGTGCCTGAAATTGGTCAAAATTGAAGCTTTTGTGTAAGCAAAACTCTGTAAAAATGGCAATTTTGGTCACTCTGAGGGGTTAAAAAGTGGTTATTCAACATGAGGCACGATCCATTTGACATTTTGAATCATTTTTGGTACAGTCCGAAAAAATTAATTTTTTGATGAAAAACGATGACTCCGGACCTGTCGAACATCCCCAAAATGGTCCATATCGATGAAATTTTAACATTTAATCTTTTGACTCCAAACGACTGTTGGATGTGAATTAAGTCTTTTTCAACTAAAATAAGTGTGTTTAAAGTCATTTATGTGCCTGAAATTGGTCAAAATTGAAGCTTTTGTGTAAGCAAAACTCTGTAAAAATGGCAATTTTGGTCACTCTGAGGGGTTAAAAAGTGGTTATTCAACATGAGGCACGATCCATTTGACATTTTGAATCATTTTTGGTACAGTCCGAAAAATTCATTTTCTGATGAAAAACGATGACTCCGGACCTGTCGAATGTCCCCAAAATGGTCCATATCGATGAAATTTTAACATTTAATCTTTTGACTCCAAACAACTGTTGGATGTGAATTAAGTCTTTTTCAACTAAAATAAGTGTGTTTAAAGTCATTTATGTGCCTGAAATTGGTCAAAATTGAAGCTTTTGTGTAAGCAAAACTCGGTAAAAATGGCAATTTTGGTCACTCTGAAGGGTTAAAAAGTGGTTATTCAACATGAGGCACGATCTATTTGACATTTTGAATCATTTTTGGTATAGTCCGAAAAATTCATTTTCTGATGAAAAACGATGACTACGGACCTGTCGAACGTCCCCAAAATGGTCCATATCGATGAAATTTTAACATTTAATCTTTTGACTCAAAACGACTGTTGGATGTGAATTATGACTTTTTCAACTAAAATAAGTGTGTTTAAAGTCATTTATGTGCCTGAAATTGGTCAAAATTGAAACTTTTGAGTAAGCAAAACTCTGTAAAAATGGCAATTTTGGTCACTCTGAGGGTTTAAAAAGTGGTTATTCAACATGAGGCACCATCACTTTGACATTTTGAATCATTTTTGGTATAGTCCGAAAAATTCATATTCTGATGAAAAACGATGACTCCGGACCTGTCGAACGTCCCCAAAATGGTCCATATCGATGAAATTTTAACATTTAATCTTTTGACTCCAAACGACTGTTGGATGTGAATTATGACTTTTTCAACTAAAATAGGTGTGTTTAAAGTCATTTATGTGCCTGAAATTGGTCAAAATTGAAGCTTTTGTGTAAGCAAAACTCTGTAAAAATGGCAATTTTGGTCACTCTGAGGGGTTAAAAAGTGGTTATTCAACATGTGGCACGATCCATTTGACATTTTGAATCATTTTTGGTACAGTCCGAAAAATTAATTTTTTGATGAAAAACGATGACTCCGGACCTGTCGAACATCCCCAAAATGGTCCATATCGATGAAATGTTACCATTTAATCTTTTGACTCCAAACGACTGTTGGATGTGAATTATGACTTTTTCAACTAAAATAAGTGTGTTTAAAGTCATTTATGTGCCTGAAATTGGTCAGAATTGAAGCTTTTGAGTAAGCAAAACTCTGTAAAAATGGCAATTTTGGTCACTCTGAGGGGTTAAAAAGTGGTTATTCAACATGAGGCACGATCAATTTGACATTTTGAATCATTTTTGGTATAGTCCGAAAAATTCATTTTCTGATGAAAAACGATGACTCCGGACCTGTTGAACGTCCCCAAAATGGTCCATATCGATGAAATTTTAACATTTAATCTTTTGACTCCAAACAAATGTTGGATGTGAATTAAGTCTTTTTCAACTAAAATAAGTGTGTTTAAAGTCATTTATGTGCCTGAAATTGGTCAAAATTGAAACTTTTGAGTAAGCAAAATTCTGTAAAAATGGCAATTTCGGTCACTCTGAGGGGTTAAAAAGTGGTTATTCAACATGAGGCACCATCACTTTGACATTTTGAATCATTTTTGGTACAGTCCGAAAAATTCATTTTCTGATGAAAAACGATGACTCCGGACCTGTCGAACGTACCCAAAATGGTCCATATCGATGAAATTTTAACATTTAATCTTTTGACTCCAAACAACTGTTGGATGTGAATTAAGTCTTTTTCAACTAAAATAAGTGTGTTTAAAGTCATTTATGTGCCTGAAATTGGTCAAAATTGAAGCTTTTGTGTAAGCAAAACTCTGTAAAAATGGCAATTTTGGTCACTCTGAGGGGTTAAAAAGTGGTTATTCAACATGAGGCACGATCCATTTGACATTTTGAATCATTTTTGGTACAGTCCGAAAAATTCATTTTCTGATGAAAAACGATGACTCCGGACCTGTCGAATGTCCCCAAAATGGTCCATATCGATGAAATTTTAACATTTAATCTTTTGACTCCAAACAACTGTTGGATGTGAATTAAGTCTTTTTCAACTAAAATAAGTGTGTTTAAAGTCATTTATGTGCCTGAAATTGGTCAAAATTGAAGCTTTTGTGTAAGCAAAACTCGGTAAAAATGGCAATTTTGGTCACTCTGAAGGGTTAAAAAGTGGTTATTCAACATGAGGCACGATCTATTTGACATTTTGAATCATTTTTGGTATAGTCCGAAAAATTCATTTTCTGATGAAAAACGATGACTACGGACCTGTCGAACGTCCCCAAAATGGTCCATATCGATGAAATTTTAACATTTAATCTTTTGACTCAAAACGACTGTTGGATGTGAATTATGACTTTTTCAACTAAAATAAGTGTGTTTAAAGTCATTTATGTGCCTGAAATTGGTCAAAATTGAAACTTTTGAGTAAGCAAAACTCTGTAAAAATGGCAATTTTGGTCACTCTGAGGGTTTAAAAAGTGGTTATTCAACATGAGGCACCATCACTTTGACATTTTGAATCATTTTTGGTATAGTCCGAAAAATTCATATTCTGATGAAAAACGATGACTCCGGACCTGTCGAACGTCCCCAAAATGGTCCATATCGATGAAATTTTAACATTTAATCTTTTGACTCCAAACGACTGTTGGATGTGAATTATGACTTTTTCAACTAAAATAGGTGTGTTTAAAGTCATTTATGTGCCTGAAATTGGTCAAAATTGAAGCTTTTGTGTAAGCAAAACTCTGTAAAAATGGCAATTTTGGTCACTCTGAGGGGTTAAAAAGTGGTTATTCAACATGTGGCACGATCCATTTGACATTTTGAATCATTTTTGGTACAGTCCGAAAAATTAATTTTTTGATGAAAAACGATGACTCCGGACCTGTCGAACATCCCCAAAATGGTCCATATCGATGAAATTTTACCATTTAATCTTTTGACTCCAAACGACTGTTGGATGTGAATTATGACTTTTTCAACTAAAATAAGTGTGTTTAAAGTCATTTATGTGCCTGAAATTGGTCAGAATTGAAGCTTTTGAGTAAGCAAAACTCTGTAAAAATGGCAATTTTGGTCACTCTGAGGGGTTAAAAAGTGGTTATTCAACATGAGGCACGATCAATTTGACATTTTGAATCATTTTTGGTATAGTCCGAAAAATTCATTTTCTGATGAAAAACGATGACTCCGGACCTGTTGAACGTCCCCAAAATGGTCCATATCGATGAAATTTTAACATTTAATCTTTTGACTCCAAACAAATGTTGGATGTGAATTAAGTCTTTTTCAACTAAAATAAGTGTGTTTAAAGTCATTTATGTGCCTGAAATTGGTCAAAATTGAAACTTTTGAGTAAGCAAAATTCTGTAAAAATGGCAATTTCGGTCACTCTGAGGGGTTAAAAAGTGGTTATTCAACATGAGGCACCATCACTTTGACATTTTGAATCATTTTTGGTACAGTCCGAAAAATTCATTTTCTGATGAAAAACGATGACTCCGGACCTGTCGAACGTACCCAAAATGGTCCATATCGATGAAATTTTAACATTTAATCTTTTGACTCCAAACAACTGTTGGATGTGAATTAAGTCTTTTTCAACTAAAATAAGTGTGTTTAAAGTCATTTATGTGCCTGAAATTGGTCAAAATTGAAGCTTTTGTGTAAGCAAAACTCTGTAAAAATGGCAATTTTGGTCACTCTGAGGGGTTAAAAAGTGGTTATTCAACATGAGGCACGATCCATTTGACATTTTGAATCATTTTTGGTACAGTCCGAAAAATTCATTTTCTGATGAAAAACGATGACTCCGGACCTGTCGAATGTCCCCAAAATGGTCCATATCGATGAAATTTTAACATTTAATCTTTTGACTCCAAACAACTGTTGGATGTGAATTAAGTCTTTTTCAACTAAAATAAGTGTGTTTAAAGTCATTTATGTGCCTGAAATTGGTCAAAATTGAAGCTTTTGTGTAAGCAAAACTCGGTAAAAATGGCAATTTTGGTCACTCTGAAGGGTTAAAAAGTGGTTATTCAACATGAGGCACGATCTATTTGACATTTTGAATCATTTTTGGTATAGTCCGAAAAATTCATTTTCTGATGAAAAACGATGACTACGGACCTGTCGAACGTCCCCAAAATGGTCCATATCGATGAAATTTTAACATTTAATCTTTTGACTCAAAACGACTGTTGGATGTGAATTATGACTTTTTCAACTAAAATAAGTGTGTTTAAAGTCATTTATGTGCCTGAAATTGGTCAAAATTGAAACTTTTGAGTAAGCAAAACTCTGTAAAAATGGCAATTTTGGTCACTCTGAGGGTTTAAAAAGTGGTTATTCAACATGAGGCACCATCACTTTGACATTTTGAATCATTTTTGGTATAGTCCGAAAAATTCATATTCTGATGAAAAACGATGACTCCCGACCTGTCGAACGTCCCCAAAATGGTCCATATCGATGAAATTTTAACATTTAATCTTTTGACTCCAAACGACTGTTGGATGTGAATTATGACTTTTTCAACTAAAATAGGTGTGTTTAAAGTCATTTATGTGCCTGAAATTGGTCAAAATTGAAGCTTTTGTGTAAGCAAAACTCTGTAAAAATGGCAATTTTGGTCACTCTGAGGGGTTAAAAAGTGGTTATTCAACATGTGGCACGATCCATTTGACATTTTGAATCATTTTTGGTACAGTCCGAAAAATTAATTTTTTGATGAAAAACGATGACTCCGGACCTGTCGAACATCCCCAAAATGGTCCATATCGATGAAATTTTACCATTTAATCTTTTGACTCCAAACGACTGTTGGATGTGAATTATGACTTTTTCAACTAAAATAAGTGTGTTTAAAGTCATTTATGTGCCTGAAATTGGTCAGAATTGAAGCTTTTGAGTAAGCAAAACTCTGTAAAAATGGCAATTTTGGTCACTCTGAGGGGTTAAAAAGTGGTTATTCAACATGAGGCACGATCAATTTGACATTTTGAATCATTTTTGGTATAGTCCGAAAAATTCATTTTCTGATGAAAAACGATGACTCCGGACCTGTTGAACGTCCCCAAAATGGTCCATATCGATGAAATTTTAACATTTAATCTTTTGACTCCAAACAAATGTTGGATGTGAATTAAGTCTTTTTCAACTAAAATAAGTGTGTTTAAAGTCATTTATGTGCCTGAAATTGGTCAAAATTGAAACTTTTGAGTAAGCAAAATTCTGTAAAAATGGCAATTTCGGTCACTCTGAGGGGTTAAAAAGTGGTTATTCAACATGAGGCACCATCACTTTGACATTTTGAATCATTTTTGGTACAGTCCGAAAAATTCATTTTCTGATGAAAAACGATGACTCCGGACCTGTCGAACGTACCCAAAATGGTCCATATCGATGAAATTTTAACATTTAATCTTTTGACTCCAAACAACTGTTGGATGTGAATTAAGTCTTTTTCAACTAAAATAAGTGTGTTTAAAGTCATTTATGTGCCTGAAATTGGTCAAAATTGAAGCTTTTGTGTAAGCAAAACTCTGTAAAAATGGCAATTTTGGTCACTCTGAGGGGTTAAAAAGTGGTTATTCAACATGAGGCACGATCCATTTGACATTTTGAATCATTTTTGGTATAGTCCGAAAAATTCATTTTCTGATGAAAAACGATGACTCCGGACCTGTCGAACGTCCCCAAAATGGTCCATATCGATGAAATTTTAACATTTAATCTTTTGACTCCAAACGACTGTTGGGTGTGAATTATGACTTTTTCAACTAAAATAAGTGTGTTTAAAGTCATTTATGTGCCTGAAATTGGTCAAAATTGAAGCTTTTGTGTAAGCAAAACTCTGTAAAAATGGCAATTTTGGTCACTCTGAGGGGTTAAAAGTGGTTATTCAACATGAGGCACGATCCATTTGACATTTTGAATCATTTTTGGTATAGTCCGAAAAATTCATTTTCTGATGAAAAACGATGACTCCGGACCTGTCGAACGTCCCCAAAATGGTCCATATCGATGAAATTTTAACATTTAATCTTTTGACACCAAACGACTGTTGAATGTGAATTATGACTTTTTAAACTAAAATAAGTGTGTTTAAAGTCATTTATGTGCCTGAAATTGGTCAAAATTGAAGCTTTTGTGTAAGCAAAACTCTGTAAAAATGGCAATTTTGGTCACTCTGAGGGGTTAAAAAGTGGTTATTCAACATGAGGCACGATCCATTTGACATTTTGAATCATTTTTGGTACAGTCCGAAAAAATTAATTTTTTGATGAAAAACGATGACTCCGGACCTGTCGAACATCCCCAAAATGGTCCATATCGATGAAATTTTAACATTTAATCTTTTGACTCCAAACGACTGTTGGATGTGAATTAAGTCTTTTTCAACTAAAATAAGTGTGTTTAAAGTCATTTATGTGCCTGAAATTGGTCAAAATTTAAGCTTTTGTGTAAGCAAAACTCTGTAAAAAAGGTAATTTTGGTCACTCTGAGGGGTTAAAAAGTGGTTATTCAACCTGAGGCACCATCACTTTGACATTTTGAATCATTTTTGGTACAGTCCGAAAAATTCATTTTCTGATGAAAAACGATGACTCCGGACCTGTCGAATGTCCCCAAAATGGTCCATATCGATGAAATTTTAACATTTAATCTTTTGACTCCAAACAACTGTTGGATGTGAATTAAGTCTTTTTCAACTAAAATAAGTGTGTTTAAAGTCATTTATGTGCCTGAAATTGGTCAAAATTGAAGCTTTTGTGTAAGCAAAACTCGGTAAAAATGGCAATTTTGGTCACTCTGATGGGTTAAAAAGTGGTTATTCAACATGAGGCACGATCTATTTGACATTTTGAATCATTTTTGGTATAGTCCGAAAAATTCATTTTCTGATGAAAAACGATGACTCCGGACCTGTCGAACGTCCCCAAAATGGTCCATATCGATGAAATTTTAACATTTAATCTTTTGACTCCAAACGACTGTTGGATGTGAATTATGACCTTTTCAACTAAAATAGGTGTGTTTAAAGTCATTTATGTGCCTGAAATTGGTCAAAATTGAAGCTTTTGTGTAAGCAAAACTCTGTAAAAATGGCAATTTTGGTCACTCTGAGGGGTTAAAAAGTGGTTATTCAACATGTGGCACGATCCATTTGACATTTTGAATCATTTTTGGTACAGTCTGAAAAATTAATTTTTTGATGAAAAACGATGACTCCGGACCTGTCGAACATCCCCAAAATGGTCCATATCGATGAAATGTTACCATTTTATCTATTGACTCCAAACGACTGTTGGATGTGAATTATGACTTTTTCAACTAAAATAAGTGTGTTTAAAGTCATTTATGTGCCTGGAATTGGTCAAAATTGAAGCTTTTGTGTAAGCAAAACTCTGTAAAAATGGCAATTTTGGTCACTCTGAGGGGTTAAAAAGTGGTTATATAACATGAGGCACAATCTATTTGACATTTTGAATCATTTTTGGTATAGTCCGAAAAATTCATTTTCTGATGAAAAACGATGACTCCGGACCTGTTGAACGTCCCCAAAATGGTCCATATCGATGAAATTTTAACATTTAATCTTTTGACTCCAAACAAATGTTGGATGTGAATTAAGTCTTTTTCAACTAAAATAAGTGTGTTTAAAGTCATTTGTGCCTGAAATTGGTCAAAATTGAAACTTTTGAGTAAGCAAAATTCTGTAAAAATGGCAATTTCGGTCACTCTGAGGGGTTAAAAAGTGGTTATTCAACATGAGGCACCATCACTTTGACATTTTGAATCATTTTTGGTACAGTCCGAAAAATTCATTTTCTGATGAAAAACGATGACTCCGGACCTGTCGAACGTACCCAAAATGGTCCATATCGATGAAATTTTAACATTTAATCTTTTGACTCCAAACAACTGTTGGATGTGAATTAAGTCTTTTTCAACTAAAATAAGTGTGTTTAAAGTCATTTATGTGCCTGAAATTGGTCAAAATTGAAGCTTTTGTGTAAGCAAAACTCTGTAAAAATGGCAATTTTGGTCACTCTGAGGGGTTAAAAAGTGGTTATTCAACATGAGGCACGATCCATTTGACATTTTGAATCATTTTTGGTATAGTCCGAAAAATTCATTTTCTGATGAAAAACGATGACTCCGGACCTGTCGAACGTCCCCAAAATGGTCCATATCGATGAAATTTTAACATTTAATCTTTTGACTCCAAACGACTGTTGGATGTGAATTATGACTTTTTCAACTAAAATAAGTGTGTTTAAAGTCATTTATGTGCCTGAAATTGGTCAAAATTGAAGCTTTTGTGTAAGCAAAACTCTGTAAAAATGGCAATTTTGGTCACTCTGAGGGGTTAAAAAGTGGTTATTCAACATGAGGCAAGATCCATTTGACATTTTGAATCATTTTTGGTATAGTCCGAAAAATTCATTTTCTGGTGAAAAACGATGACTCCGGACCTGTCGAACGTCCCCAAAATGGTCCATATCGATGAAATTTTAACATTTAATCTTTTGACTCCAAACGACTGTTGGATGTGAATTAAGTCTTTTTCAACTAAAATAAGTGTGTTGAAAGTCATTTATGTACCTGAAATTGGTCAAAATTGAAACTTTTGAGTAAGCAAAACTCTGTAAAAATGGCAATTTCGGTCACTCTGAGGGGTTAAAAAGTGGTTATTCAACATGAGGCACCATCACTTTGACATTTTGAATCATTTTTGGTACAGTCCGAAAAATTCATTTTCTGATGAAAAATGATGACTCCGGACCTGTCGAACGTACCCAAAATGGTCCATATCGATGAAATTTTAACATTTAATCTTTTGACTCCAAACAACTGTTGGATGTGAATTAAGTCTTTTTCAACTAAAATAAGTGTGTTTAAAGTCATTTATGTGCCTGAAATTGGTCAAAATTGAAGCTTTTGTGTAAGCAAAACTCTGTAAAAATGGCAATTTTGGTCACTCTGAGGGGTTAAAAAGTTGTTATATAACATGAGGCACAATCTATTTGACATTTTGAATCATTTTTGGTATAGTCCGAAAAATTCATTTTCTGATGAAAAACGATGACTCCGGACCTGTCGAACGTCCCCAAAATGGTCCATATCGTTGAAATTTTAACATTTAATCTTTTGACTCCAAACAACTGTTGGATGTGAATTAAGTCTTTTTCAACTAAAATAAGTGTGTTTAAAGTCATTTATGTGCCTGAAATTGGTCAAAATTGAAGCTTTTGTGTAAGCAAAACTCGGTAAAAATGGCAATTTTGGTCACTCTGAAGGGTTAAAAAGTGGTTATTCAACATGAGGCACGATCTATTTGACATTTTGAATCATTTTTGGTATAGTCCGAAAAATTCATTTTCTGATGAAAAACGATGACTACGGACCTGTCGAACGTCCCCAAAATGGTCCATATCGATGAAATTTTAACATTTAATCTTTTGACTCAAAACGACTGTTGGATGTGAATTATGACTTTTTCAACTAAAATAAGTGTGTTTAAAGTCATTTATGTGCCTGAAATTGGTCAAAATTGAAACTTTTGAGTAAGCAAAACTCTGTAAAAATGGCAATTTTGGTCACTCTGAGGGTTTAAAAAGTGGTTATTCAACATGAGGCACCATCACTTTGACATTTTGAATCATTTTTGGTATAGTCCGAAAAATTCATATTCTGATGAAAAACGATGACTCCGGACCTGTCGAACGTCCCCAAAATGGTCCATATCGATGAAATTTTAACATTTAATCTTTTGACTCCAAACGACTGTTGGATGTGAATTATGACTTTTTCAACTAAAATAGGTGTGTTTAAAGTCATTTATGTGCCTGAAATTGGTCAAAATTGAAGCTTTTGTGTAAGCAAAACTCTGTAAAAATGGCAATTTTGGTCACTCTGAGGGGTTAAAAAGTGGTTATTCAACATGTGGCACGATCCATTTGACATTTTGAATCATTTTTGGTACAGTCCGAAAAATTAATTTTTTGATGAAAAACGATGACTCCGGACCTGTCGAACATCCCCAAAATGGTCCATATCGATGAAATTTTACCATTTAATCTTTTGACTCCAAACGACTGTTGGATGTGAATTATGACTTTTTCAACTAAAATAAGTGTGTTTAAAGTCATTTATGTGCCTGAAATTGGTCAGAATTGAAGCTTTTGAGTAAGCAAAACTCTGTAAAAATGGCAATTTTGGTCACTCTGAGGGGTTAAAAAGTGGTTATTCAACATGAGGCACGATCAATTTGACATTTTGAATCATTTTTGGTATAGTCCGAAAAATTCATTTTCTGATGAAAAACGATGACTCCGGACCTGTTGAACGTCCCCAAAATGGTCCATATCGATGAAATTTTAACATTTAATCTTTTGACTCCAAACAAATGTTGGATGTGAATTAAGTCTTTTTCAACTAAAATAAGTGTGTTTAAAGTCATTTATGTGCCTGAAATTGGTCAAAATTGAAACTTTTGAGTAAGCAAAATTCTGTAAAAATGGCAATTTCGGTCACTCTGAGGGGTTAAAAAGTGGTTATTCAACATGAGGCACCATCACTTTGACATTTTGAATCATTTTTGGTACAGTCCGAAAATTCATTTTCTGATGAAAAACGATGACTCCGGACCTGTCGAACGTACCCAAAATGGTCCATATCGATGAAATTTTAACATTTAATCTTTTGACTCCAAACAACTGTTGGATGTGAATTAAGTCTTTTTCAACTAAAATAAGTGTGTTTAAAGTCATTTATGTGCCTGAAATTGGTCAAAATTGAAGCTTTTGTGTAAGCAAAACTCTGTAAAAATGGCAATTTTGGTCACTCTGAGGGGTTAAAAAGTGGTTATTCAACATGAGGCACGATCCATTTGACATTTTGAATCATTTTTGGTACAGTCCGAAAAATTCATTTTCTGATGAAAAACGATGACTCCGGACCTGTCGAATGTCCCCAAAATGGTCCATATCGATGAAATTTTAACATTTAATCTTTTGACTCCAAACAACTGTTGGATGTGAATTAAGTCTTTTTCAACTAAAATAAGTGTGTTTAAAGTCATTTATGTGCCTGAAATTGGTCAAAATTGAAGCTTTTGTGTAAGCAAAACTCGGTAAAAATGGCAATTTTGGTCACTCTGAAGGGTTAAAAAGTGGTTATTCAACATGAGGCACGATCTATTTGACATTTTGAATCATTTTTGGTATAGTCCGAAAAATTCATTTTCTGATGAAAAACGATGACTACGGACCTGTCGAACGTCCCCAAAATGGTCCATATCGATGAAATTTTAACATTTAATCTTTTGACTCAAAACGACTGTTGGATGTGAATTATGACTTTTTCAACTAAAATAAGTGTGTTTAAAGTCATTTATGTGCCTGAAATTGGTCAAAATTGAAACTTTTGAGTAAGCAAAACTCTGTAAAAATGGCAATTTTGGTCACTCTGAGGGTTTAAAAAGTGGTTATTCAACATGAGGCACCATCACTTTGACATTTTGAATCATTTTTGGTATAGTCCGAAAAATTCATATTCTGATGAAAAACGATGACTCCCGACCTGTCGAACGTCCCCAAAATGGTCCATATCGATGAAATTTTAACATTTAATCTTTTGACTCCAAACGACTGTTGGATGTGAATTATGACTTTTTCAACTAAAATAGGTGTGTTTAAAGTCATTTATGTGCCTGAAATTGGTCAAAATTGAAGCTTTTGTGTAAGCAAAACTCTGTAAAAATGGCAATTTTGGTCACTCTGAGGGGTTAAAAAGTGGTTATTCAACATGTGGCACGATCCATTTGACATTTTGAATCATTTTTGGTACAGTCCGAAAAATTAATTTTTTGATGAAAAACGATGACTCCGGACCTGTCGAACATCCCCAAAATGGTCCATATCGATGAAATTTTACCATTTAATCTTTTGACTCCAAACGACTGTTGGATGTGAATTATGACTTTTTCAACTAAAATAAGTGTGTTTAAAGTCATTTATGTGCCTGAAATTGGTCAGAATTGAAGCTTTTGAGTAAGCAAAACTCTGTAAAAATGGCAATTTTGGTCACTCTGAGGGGTTAAAAAGTGGTTATTCAACATGAGGCACGATCAATTTGACATTTTGAATCATTTTTGGTATAGTCCGAAAAATTCATTTTCTGATGAAAAACGATGACTCCGGACCTGTTGAACGTCCCCAAAATGGTCCATATCGATGAAATTTTAACATTTAATCTTTTGACTCCAAACAAATGTTGGATGTGAATTAAGTCTTTTTCAACTAAAATAAGTGTGTTTAAAGTCATTTATGTGCCTGAAATTGGTCAAAATTGAAACTTTTGAGTAAGCAAAATTCTGTAAAAATGGCAATTTCGGTCACTCTGAGGGGTTAAAAAGTGGTTATTCAACATGAGGCACGATCCATTTGACATTTTGAATCATTTTTGGTATAGTCCGAAAAATTCATTTTCTGATGAAAAACGATGACTCCGGACCTGTCGAACGTCCCCAAAATGGTCCATATCGATGAAATTTTAACATTTAATCTTTTGACTCCAAACGACTGTTGGGTGTGAATTATGACTTTTTCAACTAAAATAAGTGTGTTTAAAGTCATTTATGTGCCTGAAATTGGTCAAAATTGAAGCTTTTGTGTAAGCAAAACTCTGTAAAAATGGCAATTTTGGTCACTCTGAGGGGTTAAAAGTGGTTATTCAACATGAGGCACGATCCATTTGACATTTTGAATCATTTTTGGTATAGTCCGAAAAATTCATTTTCTGATGAAAAACGATGACTCCGGACCTGTCGAACGTCCCCAAAATGGTCCATATCGATGAAATTTTAACATTTAATCTTTTGACACCAAACGACTGTTGAATGTGAATTATGACTTTTTAAACTAAAATAAGTGTGTTTAAAGTCATTTATGTGCCTGAAATTGGTCAAAATTGAAGCTTTTGTGTAAGCAAAACTCTGTAAAAATGGCAATTTTGGTCACTCTGAGGGGTTAAAAAGTGGTTATTCAACATGAGGCACGATCCATTTGACATTTTGAATCATTTTTGGTACAGTCCGAAAAAATTAATTTTTTGATGAAAAACGATGACTCCGGACCTGTCGAACATCCCCAAAATGGTCCATATCGATGAAATTTTAACATTTAATCTTTTGACTCCAAACGACTGTTGGATGTGAATTAAGTCTTTTTCAACTAAAATAAGTGTGTTTAAAGTCATTTATGTGCCTGAAATTGGTCAAAATTTAAGCTTTTGTGTAAGCAAAACTCTGTAAAAAAGGTAATTTTGGTCACTCTGAGGGGTTAAAAAGTGGTTATTCAACCTGAGGCACCATCACTTTGACATTTTGAATCATTTTTGGTACAGTCCGAAAAATTCATTTTCTGATGAAAAACGATGACTCCGGACCTGTCGAATGTCCCCAAAATGGTCCATATCGATGAAATTTTAACATTTAATCTTTTGACTCCAAACAACTGTTGGATGTGAATTAAGTCTTTTTCAACTAAAATAAGTGTGTTTAAAGTCATTTATGTGCCTGAAATTGGTCAAAATTGAAGCTTTTGTGTAAGCAAAACTCGGTAAAAATGGCAATTTTGGTCACTCTGATGGGTTAAAAAGTGGTTATTCAACATGAGGCACGATCTATTTGACATTTTGAATCATTTTTGGTATAGTCCGAAAAATTCATTTTCTGATGAAAAACGATGACTCCGGACCTGTCGAACGTCCCCAAAATGGTCCATATCGATGAAATTTTAACATTTAATCTTTTGACTCCAAACGACTGTTGGATGTGAATTATGACCTTTTCAACTAAAATAGGTGTGTTTAAAGTCATTTATGTGCCTGAAATTGGTCAAAATTGAAGCTTTTGTGTAAGCAAAACTCTGTAAAAATGGCAATTTTGGTCACTCTGAGGGGTTAAAAAGTGGTTATTCAACATGTGGCACGATCCATTTGACATTTTGAATCATTTTTGGTACAGTCTGAAAAATTAATTTTTTGATGAAAAACGATGACTCCGGACCTGTCGAACATCCCCAAAATGGTCCATATCGATGAAATGTTACCATTTTATCTATTGACTCCAAACGACTGTTGGATGTGAATTATGACTTTTTCAACTAAAATAAGTGTGTTTAAAGTCATTTATGTGCCTGAAATTGGTCAGAATTGAAGCTTTTGAGTAAGCAAAACTCTGTAAAAATGGCAATTTTGGTCACTCTGAGGGGTTAAAAAGTGGTTATTCAACATGAGGCACCATCACTTTGACATTTTGAATCATTTTTGGTACAGTCCGAAAAATTCATTTTCTGATGAAAAACGATGACTCCGGACCTGTCGAACGTACCCAAAATGGTCCATATCGATGAAATTTTAACATTTAATCTTTTGACTCCAAACAACTGTTGGATGTGAATTAAGTCTTTTTCAACTAAAATAAGTGTGTTTAAAGTCATTTATGTGCCTGAAATTGGTCAAAATTGAAGCTTTTGTGTAAGCAAAACTCTGTAAAAATGGCAATTTTGGTCACTCTGAGGGGTTAAAAAGTGGTTATTCAACATGAGGCACGATCCATTTGACATTTTGAATCATTTTTGGTATAGTCCGAAAAATTCATTTTCTGATGAAAAACGATGACTCCGGACCTGTTGAACGTCCCCAAAATGGTCCATATCGATGAAATTTTAACATTTAATCTTTTGACTCCAAACAAATGTTGGATGTGAATTAAGTCTTTTTCAACTAAAATAAGTGTGTTTAAAGTCATTTGTGCCTGAAATTGGTCAAAATTGAAACTTTTGAGTAAGCAAAATTCTGTAAAAATGGCAATTTCGGTCACTCTGAGGGGTTAAAAAGTGGTTATTCAACATGAGGCACCATCACTTTGACATTTTGAATCATTTTTGGTACAGTCCGAAAAATTCATTTTCTGATGAAAAACGATGACTCCGGACCTGTCGAACGTACCCAAAATGGTCCATATCGATGAAATTTTAACATTTAATCTTTTGACTCCAAACAACTGTTGGATGTGAATTAAGTCTTTTTCAACTAAAATAAGTGTGTTTAAAGTCATTTATGTGCCTGAAATTGGTCAAAATTGAAGCTTTTGTGTAAGCAAAACTCTGTAAAAATGGCAATTTTGGTCACTCTGAGGGGTTAAAAAGTGGTTATTCAACATGAGGCACGATCCATTTGACATTTTGAATCATTTTTGGTATAGTCCGAAAAATTCATTTTCTGATGAAAAACGATGACTCCGGACCTGTCGAACGTCCCCAAAATGGTCCATATCGATGAAATTTTAACATTTAATCTTTTGACTCCAAACGACTGTTGGATGTGAATTATGACTTTTTCAACTAAAATAAGTGTGTTTAAAGTCATTTATGTGCCTGAAATTGGTCAAAATTGAAGCTTTTGTGTAAGCAAAACTCTGTAAAAATGGCAATTTTGGTCACTCTGAGGGGTTAAAAAGTGGTTATTCAACATGAGGCAAGATCCATTTGACATTTTGAATCATTTTTGGTATAGTCCGAAAAATTCATTTTCTGGTGAAAAACGATGACTCCGGACCTGTCGAACGTCCCCAAAATGGTCCATATCGATGAAATTTTAACATTTAATCTTTTGACTCCAAACGACTGTTGGATGTGAATTAAGTCTTTTTCAACTAAAATAAGTGTGTTGAAAGTCATTTATGTACCTGAAATTGGTCAAAATTGAAACTTTTGAGTAAGCAAAACTCTGTAAAAATGGCAATTTCGGTCACTCTGAGGGGTTAAAAAGTGGTTATTCAACATGAGGCACCATCACTTTGACATTTTGAATCATTTTTGGTACAGTCCGAAAAATTCATTTTCTGATGAAAAATGATGACTCCGGACCTGTCGAACGTACCCAAAATGGTCCATATCGATGAAATTTTAACATTTAATCTTTTGACTCCAAACAACTGTTGGATGTGAATTAAGTCTTTTTCAACTAAAATAAGTGTGTTTAAAGTCATTTATGTGCCTGAAATTGGTCAAAATTGAAGCTTTTGTGTAAGCAAAACTCTGTAAAAATGGCAATTTTGGTCACTCTGAGGGGTTAAAAAGTTGTTATATAACATGAGGCACAATCTATTTGACATTTTGAATCATTTTTGGTATAGTCCGAAAAATTCATTTTCTGATGAAAAACGATGACTCCGGACCTGTCGAACGTCCCCAAAATGGTCCATATCGTTGAAATTTTAACATTTAATCTTTTGACTCTAAACAACTGTTGGATGTGAATTAAGTCTTTTTCAACTAAAATAAGTGTGTTTAAAGTCATTTATGTGCCTGAAATTGGTCAAAATTGAAACTTTTGAGTAAGCAAAACTCTGTAAAAATGGCAATTTCGGTCACTCTGAGGGGTTAAAAAGTGGTTATTCAACATGAGGCACGATCCATTTGACATTTTGAATCATTTTTGGTATAGTCCGAAAAATTCATTTTCTGATGAAAAACGATGACTCCGGACCTATCGAACATCCCCAAAATGGTCCATATCGATGACATTTTAACATTTAATCCTTTGACTCCAAACAACTGTTGGATGTGAATTAAGTCTTTTTCAACTAAAATAAGTGTGTTTAAAGTCATTTATGTGCCTGAAATTGGTCAAAATTGAAGCTTTTGTGTAAGCAAAACTCTGTAAAAATGGCAATTTTGGTCACTCTGAGGGGTTAAAAAGTGGTTATTCAACCTGAGGCACCATCACTTTGACATTTTGAATCATTTTTGGTACAGTCCGAAAAATTAATTTTTTGATGAAAAACGATGACTCCGGACCTGTCGAACATCCCCAAAATGGTCCATAT